>NW_028301542.1:8702500-9002500 GCF_042242905.1 Orbicella faveolata
TTGTACAAATGATGAAAGAACATGAAGTCAATCTGGACGAACATCATTATAGAGTAATGCTGAGGGTAAGCATATGATAACCAACAGTAATGAGCAGACGATTTTTCTCAAGTACATGTAAAGAGAAGTCCACATATCAAAATTCAGCTACTTTTGAACAGTTTCAAAACTGATTGAAAAATCTAAGGGACGTTCTTACCTGCAGCCTTTCAATTAGATAATGAGTACAAGTTTTCCATGAGGTGATAGTTGATGAAGCCAAAGGCTAAATCAACTATCACCTCACAGAAATTGAGAGCACATTCAAAATGTTCTTTGAATGTAAAGGCATATCATTCAAAACATCATCGTGCAAAGTGTTGCTCCCCTGCTTTCACTGAATTAACAAACAAACAGCTGACAGTTTCCCCAACACTTTTTTTCCATGGACCATCCCACACTAAGATGTCATCTAGCCAAATTCTCTGATGCTACTTTTACCACACCCACGGGTTTGCTCAATCCATCGCAAGTGACGATAGTAAAGTAGTTCTTTTAATGGTTATGTTTTGTGGAGTTAGAGATTAGTCAAAGTCAAAATTGACAGTCGGTAAAACATGAACAGAAATACTCACTCAAACCTAACAAGTAGCTTGAACATGCTATGAATCATGGACATTAGCAAGAGCTGTGAATGGGGCACTTTTGATATGTTTTTGATCCAGCTAATTTGCGACAAAGAGTAAGGGACAACAACTATTTTCAATAACCAGGATCAACAGCATTGATCTACAAACAGAATCAATAAGCACTTGCTTGACTGGCCCCAAGCTCGGGAAACAGTGAGTTTTGTTTCCCCGAGACCCTCCATGTTCCCCGAGGCGAAGCCGAGGGAAACATTGAGGTCGAGGGGAAACAAAACTCACTGTTTCCCACTGAGCCAGTCATTAAGTGTTTTGTTATACCTCCCAAATCAAAAATAGAGAACGAAACTGCAAAAACTTGTTTGCTTGACACCGACTCGTACACAAATTTGCCGCAGTTTCAAGGAGTCAAAAGTTCAAGTTGTTAGTTCCCTAGGGAGCTAGTGAGTTTCGTTCGTCCTGGGGAGCTAGAGAGTTTTGACCAACGGCACTTGACACGTTCTCCTCCAGTCGGAAACGCATTTGAGTTGGGAACTATAACAATAGACTTTATCAATAAGTCGAGAGGGCAGTAATCTTTGTAGCCTGTATAGCCCAAATCATGACCTAGTTTTCCATACACAACCTTGTTATAATTCTGAAATCTGACTGCATAGGAATCAATGAAGAGGGATTGACACAATTTTAATCTACAGGTCTGAAGAGATTTTAACTATGTTGTTTGTTAATGTTTCATAGATGATGGCCCTTGATGGAAAAGCTGAAGCTGCACAATTTTGTTTTGACAAGTATAAGGTACATTGTGCTATACATGGAATTATCAGTTTTTGCAATATGTTTCCTCGAGGAATAGTGCACTTTTGCAGACAATCATTTTTGTGCATGAAATATTGTATCATGTACAGGAAGCAAACGGATTAGGAAAGACAGATCATTTAAAAGTGGTGGAAACACTACTGATGCCTTAGAAATTTCTTTTTTTTCTTCCCCGCTACCTATGAAGAAATTTCACTGTTTCCTAAACGTTTTTCCAAAGTTCATTAATAGTAGAGATATCCTGGTTGCCTCAAATTAATCCAAAAAGATCTCTTGTTCTTATGAAATAAAATGATGGTGTTCTTTGCTCCCAGAACCTCTGGGAGGCACTGTTAGATTTCTTCTATAATACCGGTAATTCTTTATTGAATTCATTCATATAATTGTTACTGTCTAGTAGATAATTTAACGTCTTGAAAAAGTACATAAATCTGATTCTATCTACATTGAAATTAAAGTTCGAGCTGGAGAACGTAATTAACCAGTTGGTTTTCTTGTTAGCTCCCCGTACAATTTAAGTTCTATATTGCCAGCAGATGAATAAAATAAAACAAGGAAGGAGAAATTAATTATAACATGTAACTTGTAAATTTGTTTAACCATTTGTTTAAGACAAAATTTCTTCGTTTGTTGTTTTGATTAAGTAGATAAGGTTTCATTTGCGTGGAAAATACAAGCATGATGTTGCTGTTGCTGTTGACGTCTTCTGTGATCTATTACTGAACAGATGCACAAAAAAACATGGAATCTACTTGTTATATATAATAAAGAAACAAACAAGAAGGTTAACGACATCATCTATGCATGTGTCCTTCAATAGCTCATAAGTACGAACTAATCAAAATGGGTGAATAATTTGACTTATTGTTTTGTCAATGTGTAACAAAACGATATGTCAAAACAATTAAGCCTTTGGAAAACGTTTACGAAACAGTGGAATTTCTTAATGGGTAGCAGGGAAGAAAAAATATGAAGAAATTTCGAAGGCATCAGTGGTGTTTTCACCACTTTTAAATGATCTCTTGCACATTTTCAATCTTTCCTCATCTGTCTTTTTTTCTTTTTTGCCTGTATCTTCTTTCACTGCTTTGACTACAGGTGGCTGAAGCCTTGGCCTTGATGCATTGTCACTCTTATTCTACGATTATGCTCTTGAAGATTCATCCAAGCATTATTTTCAATAACGTGATAACATGGACTTGATTTTTAGGACCTAATAGAGCCAAATGAAGCAGACATCAGCCATCTGATTACAGCATACGCCCTATGTCCAGAGGGAGGAATCAATATGGCTGAGCCAAGAGAGCGGGTACAGCTCATTATGATCAATTTATTCTGTGGTTATTGTTTTGTATGAGATTGTGAAATATAAGCCTGCGTCTACACGCATTCTCTGCGATAGAAGAGTTTTCGTCACATTCTGGCAGTACGAAAATTTTGGGTTACACAAGGTAATGGGTTTTCTTGTGTGGCAAGAATGCGAAAAAGCTCTTTGTTTGTAGGGGAACTCTTGCTACGCAGGCTAGTGATAATTTGTGTGTGTACCTTGGTTTTTCGGTCTGATAGCTACAATCCGAGACAAAAGTAGCTGGAACACTCACAGCACAGTAACAGATACATTATATAGTATTGCACATAACTTCAAAATCTATCTATTTAGGATACCAAGAAACAACTCAGTGTAGTGGTCAGTGCATGACCTGAACCTAACTACTCAGCCACAATGCATCGTCACAGTCAAATTGAAAGCTCTCGTGACCAGTGAAAATAATTTCAAATGCACATACACGTTGCTAAGATCTCTTCTGCCCGTTCATATATTTTGACTAGGTAAACCCAAGCTAACTTCCAAAGTCAATACAAACTGGGAGTGGGGTGGGTGGGGTGTATGTTAGTGTACTGTATGTCAGTGCTGTACATTACACTCTACACTGTCTGAGATTGTCTCACTTGTTTAATTTTACTTATTATAGAACATGAGACGAATTATTCAGCTATTCAATTTGCTGTGGAAAAAAGGATTCCAGTAAGTTACAGCAGTTTATCGCATAATAACTAATGTGTCCAGTGTTAAACTGAGAAGGCCTTGGTTCATGGACGTTATCTTTCTCTCGCTGTGCATCTTGCGCCATCCACTGTTGGGCGATGGATGGATGGATGGATGCCTGGGGGCTCGTGGCTGCGTTGTGAGGGCTGGCAGCTATGGCAGCAGTTCACTGGATGGGGGCCGGCTGGTCACAGTGGAGGCCTGGGTGCATTCAGTACCTATTCTTCATTTTGTCAGTTAATAGATCTTCCCGGCATTCCAACAAACACTGGCACCGAGTCGAGGTCAGGGTGCACAAAAATAGACCAAATGTATGAAAATGTCCACCCCAACCTCCCTCTGGTGCTGTTGTTCATATGCACTGAAGTGGAATGCGGGAAAGGTCTATTATGGTGTGAAAGTATGTCCTGTTCAATTCAGATGACTCGTTAGTTCCAATACTGAGCTTTTCTGTGGCATGAAGTTTTGAGGTGTAGCTTTTTTTCCCTGATTGCATGCACGCCTATTGTTCATTACCCCAAGAATTGTGTCTGGTTGCCCGTAGAGTTCCCAAATACTCATTTATACTCTTAGCATAACAAAGAGAGGAGCTGTGAGAGCAACATGAGAACATCTCATAATTATGGCTTGATGAACAGAGCAGTTTGTTCTTGTAAACTGTGACCTGTAAAATTTGACAGTACATCCCTTTTATGGTTGTTCTGTTGAAACTGCAGGGATATTAGAGCAGGAGTTTTTCGTGCTGGAAGTTTTGGCTCAATAGATACACCAGCCCCGTGCTCCTGAAACATGTTATACATTGACAAATGTAATTATTCAGAAGCAAATGTGTTTGAATCAAGACTCCAAGGAACAACATTCAAAGCAGCTCTTTGATATACCTTACAGTGAAAGGCCTTTAAAGGTTTGACTGAGCAGTCAAACCTCTTTGATAGACAGATTCGGCTGACGTGTTTGCATCCTTGTCGCCACTCGATTCAGACCATGCGATGATTCATTTGGGAGGTTACAATCGTGCAATTTACCACACATAACTGATTGCACAGGAGTATGTGCAAACAGAACAATTGTAACCTCTCATATGAATTATCACAATTATAAGTGTCTCATTACTGTGCTTCTTGTAGACCCACCAACCGGGCTAAAGGAGCTGCTTGCATAGCCTATATGCAAACTGGTCAAGCGGAGAGAGCAGAAGAAATAAGAAAGTAAGTCAATACATGCTTACCTCGTTCCTCTGATTAGACAAGCTCAGCCTCCATTTGGCACCACAATATGCTCGGATATTTGCCCGCAGATATCATCTGTTCTGAGAAGTGAACAGTTTTTCCAAGAGCATAGCTCAAGGAAAACTGTGAGCTTCGAGGAACAGATATTGTCCGAGGACAAGTATCAGAACATATTTTCACGCCCAATAGGGCTATTGTGTTTGTTATCCTTCAAATACTTTTCGCAACACGCGCCGTTTTGAAAATTTGATTAATTGGTAACAGCACATCGTGTCGTCCAATTCAGTCTGTAATCATACTCGTGATTAACAAATCGGGCTCCCACTTCGCGGTCGTCCGATTTTGTTAATCACTCGTATGATTACAGACCGAATTGGACTCCACTCAGTCCTGTTACCATTATTAATCTGTTTAGATTCAAGTTTTGCGTCTACAGAGTGCATACTGTTCTTTCGAAAAGTTGATGAAATATCTTTTTCTAGTTATTCTCAGCATGGGGTGTGTTCTTAGTATGTTCTTATAATCTACGTTAATATCTGCCTCACTGTTCTGCCTCAATGTTCTACCTGAATGTTTTTTTTGTACAGAAAATATAAAAGATCCTTAGAAATAAAGTTTGTAGAGCGATATTGAGGCAAATGCAAATGGATTTCGTATCAAGATATGTAAGTCATTTAAAACTTTTAAGAGGCTGTCTCTGTAAGACCCGACCACTGATTTTACTTCGAAAGTTCGATTTTTCTCATAAGCTGAGATTTCAAAGCCCTTACCTAGTCAATCACTAAAATGAGTTTTATTTCATTAAAAATTCCAATTGAAGTTTTCTAGGATTGATTGAAGTTCGGTCCGCTCGACACAAGTTTCGTGCCTGCCGAAACTGGAAAAATAGCACATATTGCCGGCGCTCTAACAAAAAAATAATATTCGCTCAAAAGTCCCAATTCTTTTTTTCAACTATAGATATATCATAGCAGTTTGTTTAGCCATGTTGCAATTATAATTCAATGTTGTTCCTTCAACGGTTGAAAGAACATTTTCTACCCGTTAAATCGAGTTTTGAACCAAACGCGAAAATAGCTCTACTTTGAAGGCACGTTTTAAAAATGTGGCACCTGTTTGAAACTGCTGAACTACATGAATAGAAAGTAAAAATGTCCCTTAATTTAAAACAATAGTAAAATTTGTCTGCCCAGTGGGTTTCCAAAACTAACGACCGCTTAAAGTTGAGGAAATTTTGAAAATATTCCGGTGAGTAACTAACACACTCGCCTTCGTAAAGTGCTCCGATAAATTCCCGTAAATCTCTTACCTGGCTTCAAGATTAAAGTTTTGGTCCTTTGTGGGGATCCTTCAAACGTAGGTAGCATTAAAACTGCCAGCTTTTCCTTCCAACTGTAGGTTTGTATATAAAGTAGATTTATATGTTCCTCATCTGTGTCGAGCGTGACCGTCACATAGTTCGATGTTCTTTGTATTACTGACCACTGTTTTCCTCGAAGCCGGTTTAATCATGTAGACTCCTCTTGAAAGGTTTGTAGAAGCACTCTTTTGGACAACTCTCGGCACACATACATGTATGAACAGTAAACGGTGATTCGGGAAGCCAAGGAAGAATTGATAAATGCCACGGTCATTTTGTGTTTACAACAAGTGATTTAGTTCCCAATCTTCCTGTGAGTATAACGGGAAGATTGGGAACTAAATCACTTGTTGTGAAGGTGAATTAATCAACATGACACGAGCGTCCAGAAGAGTGCTTCTACAAACCTTCCAAGAGGAGTCTACATGATTAAACCGGCTTCGAGGAAAACAGTGGTCAGTAATACAAAGAACATCGAAGTATGTGACGGTCACGCTCGACAATTCTTAATTCGAAAAATCTACAATTTGACTACAAAGAGAACCTCTACATTTAGTGATTTGGCCTAAAAAGTGAAGTGTTCTTTCATCGACGTACATAATTTTGCATTCTATACTTACCTTCCAAAGTGAGCGATGTAAGGAATATTAAGTGTAGAAATAGCATCAACTCGGAAACAAATGCGAGTTCCAGATGGGATTTGAAACCGCGACTGTCCGTGATCTAGCCAGACGATCTAACCACTGAGCTACTGGAGACTCTATGTTGAGCAAGGGTGAAATGTGGGTCTTTGACTCGAACTGCATTACGTGGTGACACAGCCTAATATTAGCTAATTTTTCTCTGCCTTTGGTAAACCCTGTGTGCTGTGAAAAGTGTTCATGACGGTGCTTAGCTTGTTCATGATTTGAACTGTCGCTTTAGCAGATATTGTTTTGACTTTGACTGAAATCGAGAAATTAGTTGGAAGAGTTCTTATCTTGACATGTTGACTGACAGCGATGGAATTTTTCTCTTTCAGGATACATGGTATTGGAGAGCCTAAATTCAGAGTGTTGTCACAATTTATGCGAAGTTACTCATACCAAGGAGATGTAGCAAGTGAGCGAATCTATTACTTCTTGTTGTATAACTGGAGTCAAGTTAAATCTAACCTGCCCGTTATTGGTTAAATGTTGCCCAACGAGCCGTAACCTTATTTAAAACTAAGTTCAAGACCTATCCTTCCAAGGAAGCATTTGATTTGTTGTTGTTATTAGAAACCTGAACAATGCTGATACTTGATTTAGATTAATAAACCAATCAAAACTTGTAGTAAATATGTGTAGCTGACGCAAAGCGCGGGAAAACGTGTGCGAGTGAGTTGCGATTGGTTTTGGTTTTGCTTCTGAAGGGTTTTTATGGGACGCTATCAAACTTTGATCCCTTATACCTCTATCTGGAGTTGCAATTCAGAGCTAATTTTTGGGATGAGGGCATATTTTAGGATCCTTTATAAGAATATGACATCATATCCCATAATTTCAAAAAAATTTATTTTTGTGACGTCATCACTTTAGGACTCTATTGCACGAAGCCTAGCTAATCCCCAAATTAAAAACCGTCCTGAAAGTAGTAAGGCCTTTACTAATAGACGTTTGTTTTGTGTTTGCGTCCAATTTCAGAGACGTTGGAGGTCTATGAGCAGCTGAAACAAATCCAGGCAGCAACTACGCTGCCTACCTACATTTATAATAATTTACTTACGCTCTATGGTTTTCATGGTAAGTTGTTATAAAGATAAGGTTGAAAAGCATTAGTGTCATACAGGGCTTCCTAATAGTCGTCAGTCATTTGTCAAGGACTGGTCTACTAAATCCTTAATTCGCTAATTAAAAAATAAAAATCCATTGTTTGTTTTTGTTGTACTGCTCGAACCCATTTCATTGGCGGATCGAGACCTTGAGTTAAAGAGGGGGGGGGGGTGCTTGTCCTGCCGGCTTTGCTTTCCTCTGCAAATTTTTTTTTTTACCCAAAATAAGGGGGCGTCACTCCCCCCCCCCCCCTCCTAGGTCTCAGCTGCCACTGCATTTGTGGCAGCTCAAAATCCATCTCTTTTGCAACTCAAAATTAATTTTGGAGTTTTTAAGCTGTGGCTGACGCAACCTGGTTCAAGCCCTGGCTGGGTCGCCGTGTTGTGTTCTTGGACAAGACACTTTACTCTCACTGTGCCTCTCTCCACCTAGGTGTATTAATGGGTTCGGCGTACTAAATGCTTGGGGGGGGGGGGCCTGCAAGGAACAAGTATCCCGTCTAGGGGGGGGAGGGGAGTAGGAACCCTCTCAGATGACTTATGCTACAGAAAATATGGTAAGCTCTGGCCGTATGGGACATGTTGCCTGACATGCACAGTAACTTCTTTTACTTTCCTGTGTTGTACAGGCCAGGTTATGGTATCTAAAGATTCTTGTATCTCTTTTAACTTTCTAGCTGACACAGAATCTCAGCAGAAGGTTTTTGAAGAGATGACACAGAGTAATGTCAAGCCAAATAATTATACTTACTCTGAACTGATGAAGACTTTTATAATGAAGTAAGTACGATTATTACAATGGAACCTGGCTTTGTGGAGACCCGATTAGTAATAGTAATTGGACCGAGTGGAGTACAATTCAGGGAGTAATCGTGCGAGTAATTTCAAAATCGGACGAGCGCGAAGCGCGAGGCCGATTTGAAATTACGAGCACAAGTACTCCCTGAATTGTACGACACGAGGTCCAATTACTAATTAATCGTATCTATAACAAATTTCGGAATTGAAAATGTCTTATGAGAACTTCTTTTGAGCGAAAACGTCTGTAGCATTTTTTCTAAGTTTTGAAAACTGACCGAAACATTGCTAAGGAAGTCATTAAAGCGTGCGTAATTGACGTGCAAATCACGTGGGTATTCAATTACAGGTATCCAATTACCAAAAGTTAAAATTGGACACCCACGTGATCGCGCACCGATTATGTGACAAATAGGCGCACGGAGAACCAATCATGACCGACAATTTTGTTATAGATATGATTAATATAGACACCTGCATATTATGGACACCCACTTAATACAGACACCCCTGTTACACGGACACCCTATTATGACGGCCGGATGCAGTTTTGCGCATGCTCTCACTAGTGCAATTCAGCATGCACATAAGGATTACAAAAAACAAACGTGGTGCATGTACAGTCATTGTTTTATTTGTTCTGTACCTGTGCCTTTTTTATATATAAATGACACACTGTGTTGCAGATTTTATTATTTTGTTAGAAAGATATGTTAGAACAACTGAAGATGCAAAGAACTCAGAAACTTTACAGGGTTTCCTTTGTCATCGAAAGAACCCAGTTAAATGCAGCGCATGCGTGGTTAGAAAAAAATTGAGGCTCAATGTAATAGACACTGCAGAAATGGCGCCGATATTTGAATAACAATACTGATACATCCTAAGCCTCACATTCATGTGTAAAACTGACCCTTTGTCTGGAAACATTGACACGAGGCTTAGGATGTATGAAGTATTCTTATTCAAATTTAGGCGCTATTTATGGTGTTTCTGGCTTTCTCGAAAATACACCGAGAAGTATTCTTCAGAGGACATTTTAAATTATCCAGTTATCCTTCAACAAAAGATAATTCAAAATCTTTCTGTTAAACTATTATCAAATTTGTGCTAACATACGAGCATTGCTACACGATCGTTACGTGAAATTGACGAAGGAAATCTAGTGACTACATTTTCTTCAAAACTCTATGGTAGTTCCAATTCTGTATCGCGTTTAGGTATGTTGTAAACATCCTTGTCGGAAATACATTTAAAACTTCCTAAAATGATCAAACATAGACGGATTCGGCTAACGTGTCAACATCGTTGTCATCACCCAACTAAGATCATATGATGATTCCTTCAGGAGGTTACAATTGTTCTATTTTCACATACTCCCATGCAATCAGTTGCGGGTGACAAATTGTACAATTGTAGCCTCTCAAATGAATCACCATGTGGTCTGAATTGGGTGGCAACAAGGAAGCAAAAACACGTTTGCCGAATCATCCAGAAAACGTTCGCAAAATCTTATTTATCGCAAACTTTTCCTTTGCTAGGGATGATGTCACTAATGCAATGAGACTATTCCAAGATGCCAAAGAGCAGGACCTGTTTCCTACGCATTCAGTTTGTCTTCAGTTTCTTAACTGCATGGCGAGGTCAGGCCAAACAGAACATTTTGAAAGTGGTACGTATTTTGTATCTCGATAGTTTTATTTAAGGGATAGAGAGCATTTTCCGTGTTTAGAATATATCTACTAACGTTCTATCACTAATGCCGTTTTCTGATTGGCTGCGCTACTCGGCCCCGTCCACATTACGCCGGAGGAATTTGAAAACGCAGCTCTATTTCACCGGTTAGGCCTTCCGTCCACACTAGTCCACACTAAAACGGAGCTTTTAGAGAACGCTCTTCAAACCGGAGGAATTTGAAAACGGAGCTTTGCGTTTTAGTGTGGACGGGAACATTTTGAAAACGGAGCTTTTCGAAAATGATGACGTCACGCTGCTTACGATCGATGCTTGAAACTCTACTGCTACGTTTAGCATTAATTCCACCTCGCCGTCCAACCAAGAAAAGTACTCATTTATTTTGTTTTCCCCAGATTTGTTCTTTGTTTGGCCGGACTTCAACACTTTTCTTTGAAGTTCTTTCAAACAGATTTAAAAGATGGCGCGAACAATAAGCGGATAGCCACGTGGGTCAACTAAAACCTTGTTATGCGCATGCTCACGGGTGCACCCAAGCGTCTCTGCCGCCGATGATTGTTGCATTTTCAAATTTCTCCAGCGTGGTGTGGACGGAAAATCATTTTATACGTTTTCTAGTGTGGACGGAGAACATTTTATACGTTTTCTAGTGTGGACGGAGAACATTTTATACGTTTTCTAGTGTGGACGGAGAACATTTTATACGTTTTCTAGTGTGGACGGAGAACATTTTATACGTTTTCTAGTGTGGACGGAGAACATTTTATACGTTTTCTAGTGTGGACGGAGAACATTTTATACGTTTTATAGTGTGGACGGAAAACACTTTTTTCGTTTTCTAGTGTTGACGGAAAACATTTGATGCGTTTTCAGAGTGAAACCTCCGTTTTCAAATTCCTCCGGCGTAGCGTGGACAGGACCAGAGAGTCTGTTGTAAGCCGGCACTAGCGACTCTGAGGGCCTCAAGGGTGTCCGCTTGATACAGATTTCACCGTAGTGCATCCTAGATTTATTCGTTTTTCGCGAAAACGTAGAAAAACGGTAGATAAGTGATTTGTCAAACTTTGGTTTCACTGGCGCATAAGTGTAAGCATGAGCCCAGGCATATGCAAATGAGAACAACAGAACATCAGCAGAAGCAGAAGCAGAACAGACATTTTTCGTTGTTGTAATACCTACGCTGTGCTTATGTTGTAGTGAGGACGCGGCTGACATAAGCATTACCAAATGCAGAAGTCACTCATTACGCACTTTGACCCAGGCTTCTGCGAAAATATCGCAAACAACATGGCGGACTCCGCCATATTGTTTAACAATCGAGAAGGGCTGGTATCTAGAATCCCGTTTATTCTGCGTGTGGGTATGCCGTTATGCTTATGCTCAAGTACTTATGCTTGTGCTCGTGCTTATTCACTTAATTTAAGTCAAAACTAGCTTAAAAGAAGGGTCGCCGAAAGTTCAAGACCGTGCAAGCAATGCAAAATTATAGCAGAAGCCTGTAGCGCTATTCTTGGTCATTTTACTACGTCACGCGCAGTGCTCGTTTGAATTGTGTGCACAGTAAAAATGTGCGCAAACAACAGGCTACTTCTGTAATAATAAAACTGGCTTTGATAGCGAGGTCTAGAGGCAAAAACAAAAGAAATAAATAAACATGGTCATTTAATTTCCTTTGTTTGTGTCCTATAGGCTTAGCTTCCAAGCTGAATTTTAATTTATCGAAAACAGTCTATTAGCGCGAACATTTTAAATTTATGGTGGTGTTGTTTTATAGTTCTGGAAGATGTTGTTGCCAACAAAATAAGATTCCGAGTTAGCAAAGACCCAGGACGTTTCCTGGCTGGTCTTGTTTATGCTGCTGTGCATGCTGGAAAGAAGGACCTTGTTGTGAAACTCCAACTGGTGAGTTTTGCCTTTATTTTCCTTATCTGTCAGAATATGAGCTTAGAGCGGTGTTAATTTGAGTGTCGAAAAGTAATCGGTTTTGCATTAGTACGCTGCGCGATTGGCTTAAAAAACTCGCGCCACTTTTTCATCCAATCAGATTTAAAACTCTAACCAATTGTGACTCACTCGCACTCGTTTTCCCGCGCTTTTCGTCAGCTACACGGATTTACTTCGAGTTTTGATTGGATCACTGTAATGTCTGTATCCTTTGTGATTGGCTAGAGTGATTGCTTTGGTTTTGGTTTATGACACTCCCTTGAAAACTGCTCTAATGGGATGCAATGTTGTTTGACTTTCCAGGGGGTATGCACTTTATGGTTACAACTTGAGAAAGTTTGTTTCAGTATTGTTTCACTTTGGGTTTTAACATTGTAATAGGTTTCATCTGATTTTAACAGTCTAATTCTGAGTCGACGTGACAAGAAAACGTGTGCCACTCTAATCCTACCCCCCAACCCCCTCCCAACCGTATTTTGGTTGATCACCAGTTCAGCGTAGTTCACTGTAAGGATTTACATATCTCTTGAAAACCTCTCAAATTCCAGTCCAATAGTGTCCATTTGCCATGCATTTTTGTAGTCTTTCACACGATGCCACCTTCCCGTCTCCTTCTCACGCGTCTGCCGTCAGAGACAGTATTTTCATACCGCAGGGTTCATGAGTACTTTGCAAAATTCATTGCATGTCGCCATTTTGATGTTATTAAAGAGAGAGCAACGTTTAAGAAGTTGTCACTGATAGTAATTTTGCTGCCTCTTCCATATCCAGCCCGCCACACCGGCACGCATAACTCGAGTAAGTAAGCGAGAGTTGCGAGCAGCCTAAGCCCCCACCAGAGTTAAAAATTCACGAAAACGACAGCGGTTGCGACCCTTGCTGTTTCAACCGTTGGAAAACCCAACCAACCAAAAAACGGTTGATCCCAATA
This sequence comes from Orbicella faveolata, assembly GCF_042242905.1. Classification (NCBI taxonomy): domain Eukaryota; kingdom Metazoa; phylum Cnidaria; class Anthozoa; order Scleractinia; family Merulinidae; genus Orbicella; species Orbicella faveolata. The sequence continues at coordinate 8,715,733 of NW_028301542.1, forward strand.
GAACGAGACTCAGTTTAGATGCACCTTGAAAACGTGTTAAGGTAATTCTTGACTTCAAGGACACAGTATTATAAGGAGCTTTATAATGACGTCTCTTCGACCTCTACATCACAAACACTCTCTCCAACACCGAGACACTGTTCCTTGTATCCTGATCTTCCTTGTGGTAGAATAAATAGTGTAAAATGTTGATGTCATTCTCAAACTAACCGATGTGTGTCTTTATTTATTTGATTTGTTAACTTAGGAGTATGAAATGACATTGTCCGCGAAGTTCTTTATTAGACACGCGAGAAACTCTGGAGGTCGTGGCGAGGTAAGTTGTTTTATTTCTGAAAGTTCTAAGTCCTGAATGTAGAATATAGCTTACCGTTGTGTCAAAATTCAATCAGTCGCAGAAGGGCATAGGAACAGTTTTTCAGTTGCAGTGCATTTTCCAGGTTGTGCATATCAGACTGACAATAGAGCAGTCTGATTGGGTGATTTTGGTTATTGACCTGAACTATTTTAGTCGGATATTAAGGCTGGTTGATATATGGCAAGGTAGTCCTGAGGAAAATCCGAGCGTTCTAATTGGTTCTTCCTTGGTCATGGTCTTGCCATGTGGACGGTTTCCATGGAAACGATCATAAGCCGTGAATTGTTTGTTTGTGAAACATGCCCTGAGTGCCATATAATAAACTACTTACTAACCTAGCTTGCCGGTTTAGCGGTTTGAGCCAAATTCCCATTGATTTGGTGATTTACGCTTGGCGGTCAATCAAACATCTCGTGCAGTCTTTGTGTTTGTGAATAGCCCATTGGACGTCAAACCCTTTTGTTCGCTGGTTACTCAATGGAGAAATACGTTTTTTTTTTTTTTTGAGCTAAAGAGATGATGATAATGGTCCCAACAGTAAAGCGATCTCGGTCTGCGGTTTCCAATGAACAAATATGGCGATTTGCGGAATGTACGACCCCCTTTAATAGACCCTCTACTAATCGGGCGCCCTACTGGGGAATATTGGCCCTCGGTCGTTTTTGTACGGACCTCGCTACGCTCCGTCAGTACTACTACGACCCCGGGCCAATTCTCCAAAACGGTGAACGGTATTTATTATTAACCTAGTTGCCTTTGTTGCAGGCTAACGGACCGAAACCCAGGCGGGTTCCATGAACACCTAAACTTAAGAACGAGGCCGATATACAGCCATCTTTAGCAAACAAGCTTGGCCAATTTAAGATTTATTTTATGGCGTAAGACCACCATTTTTCTTGTGGGAAAACCTCATCTTACTCGCTCGGTAGCCAATCGCATCACAGAATTTGGGTCACGTTGCGTGCTCGTGGAGCTAACCATATACAGAAAACGATAGACTAACTGCACAAAGCTATTGCATTGTAAAGCTGGATTACAGTTTACTGTACATTGCCGTGCACTTAGCACCCTGCGAGCAGTCGGTAACTGCCTGCAGGGTATGTACTTAGAGACAGTCCCATTGTCAGTAATGTTGGATGATAATTAACAATGCCTTGCCGCGCAGTGTATGTCAGAAATGGAAGCTTACATATCAGTTTATACTGTCGTTCTTCTCGTTGGTAGGTTAATGCCGTTTTGAACATTATTGAATTCCTGAAGGAAAATAACCTGGACTACGCAGCCATGTATAGTCCACTTATTGACGCTTATGGTAAGTGAAATAACATCCACATTCAAAATGATTTGCAAATCTCGGCAATCTTTTGATGAACTCCATTTTGATCTCAGTTCTTATTGGCTTAACAGAAAAGCTCGGTAATCTACGTATTTTTGCAATCAGTTTTTTCGTTTCGAAAAATATGGCAAGGGCGGGACGTCGGGGGGGGGGGGGGGGGCTACGTCAACAATTATGTTATACGTAACAACGCCAGGCTTGCGTTATGGCCTTCCTGGCTCCACGAGGGTAGTGTCATTTCGGCGGGAAAAGTGTTAGTTGCCCACGTGCAAACTAGTGTCATTTTGCTGGGAAAAAACGGGGAACGCTTTCCATTCAACCACAATTTCTTTCGAAACGGGGTAAATGAAACGAAAATTTTACTTCCAACCCAACAGTATTATAGTTTGGGATTTTTTTTTTCGAGGTAGGGAACCCAGACTCTGAAAAAGCGTGTTGGGGTTTTTCTTTGTTCGACTGCATTCAAAAGTTACAGAACATTTTCAAAATGAGTGTAGAAAGTTATGGACTGACCTCGCAGAAATGACTTGTAGCGGAATCATTTTTAGAATTGTCAAATTCGCCATTACGCGTTTGTTGGAGATTTCAACTAACCAAATTTGGTTACATGTTCATATTGCCTTTGAGCTGGAACCCTTCAAAGTGTCCCACTCCAGCGAGAAAACATCAATTAGCTGTCAATCAGTGAAAAACGTTTACTTCCGGTGGAAAAGGGCTTCGTCTATTTTCTCGGTGAATATTTACACTCTTTGAATTCCTTTTGAATTTCTCTTTTGAATATTTTTCCTGAAAGGTCATAGTTCAAAGTTTATTTTTGCAGAACAAAAAAACGGAAATTGAAAATTTTTCACTGTGAAGGTACACGGTAACCTTAAAGGAGCTCAGTCACGGTATTTTGAGTTATTTTAGCAGCGTACAAAATTACCTTGAAATTGAAGGAAACCTGAAAATAACAGCTCACTAAGGCAGAAAAACACGAAAGAGATAACAATAAACCGTAAAGGAACAAGGATGGTTAAGGATGGAAAAGATTGACACGGATTATTAACGACAAACGTGAAAGGTTTAGGCTAATACATATGTAATGTGGTTATGTTTCAGATGCCAGACAGGATCTGGACTCAGTAAAGGCAGTGTATAACAAGCTGGTCGAAGACGGAGAAAAGCTCGAGGAAGGCTTCCTTCAGCATTACAACCAAATACTGATGAAGAATTCTGGAGGAATAACTGAGCCGAGTCATAGCGGATCAACTATCAAGGTAAAGCGAGTTCGTCCCCAGGTTCTTCTCAATATTGAGTTCCAAGATGGCGGTCACTGTTCTCATGCCTTAAACTTTGGAAAATGCGCTTTCCCCGAACCTCAGACGTGAAAGTCCCGATGTTTTTAACCTCTTTTCATAGCCCGTAGACTTGCGATGCATTCCTTTCCTATGCAGAGCTTTTTTTTAAGTTCAGAACATTGCGAAGCATCAAGGTATTACATGTCCATTTAACAATAGCAGAGCTTTTGTTATTTTCTCTGTTTTTTTTTTTTTTTTTTGTTGGTTTGTTTGTTTGTTTATTTGTTTGTTTTTTGTTAATTTAGCTGTTGAAATCTGTTAAGGTCTGTAGGTGCTGTAATCGAACGTTTTTAGTTAGATATAAAGCACTGGATACATACGTGATGGAAACCGCAGCGCTGAATTGATGAAATCTGTGTTCAAAACTCTAGCCAATCAAATTTCACCTTTCCTTCGTGCCAAGGCCTCGCCGATTAAGATGGACGGGCGGTATGGGAACGAGAACGCAATGTTTGTAAGACACGCTGAACACCTTCCCTTTCATGTCTGGTGCCCAGTCCCCCCATTGTGTGTGGGATGCACAGGATAACCTTTCATTTTATATTTCCTCTTTGGTATTATTAGACCCAAGCTGTGGACGAAGAATCTGACTCGTCGTCGAGTGATGATGAAAGAGATCACGTAGAAGATGTAGAAAAAGATTTTGAAGAGGTAATTAACGCGCATGTCAAATACCTCTGATATTTCCCCTACCGAAAATGTTGAAGTCTCTCAAATCATGGACGTTGTTTTGGCCACACATAAAATTACCTTTTAATTGAAGGAAACCTGAAAATAGTAGTTTACTAAGATAGAAAGACACCAAAGAGATAATAATAAACCATAAAGGGACGAGGATGGTTAAGGGTGGAGCAGATTAACACGGATTAGAAATGATGAACTTGAAAAATCTAGGCTAAACATTTCAAGATGCGCCAACCGTGACGTAGCTCCTAGTGGTCCCATGGAATAACTTTTGCTGTATTATTTTTGCAGCTGGATAATCCCAAATAAGAACCTGGCTTTGAATGTTTCAACCCTGGTACCTCCAAGATCAACGTGGAGTACTCAGCTTTATTTCGATCCTCCTAGTTCACGACTTACATCTTTCTTTTGTTTGGAGGAGGTTTTTGCATTTGAAGATCACCCAATCACAAAGAACCCATTCAGTCAGCGGAGTTCTTCGTTGGCTAGAAGGACTTCATGTTGGACGTAAAGATCAAGTTATTCCGATTTCGCTGGCATCACACACGGATGTTACGTTTAGCTTCCAAGTTCGCACTTTAATGTCTTGGAAATATTTTTAGTGAATTGGGATACTTAGAGACAGCTTTGCTTCTATGGGCTATTTGCGAGGTACTGACCTCTGTTTCAAAACGAGTCCGTGCGAAACCTTTCATATGAAAGTGAGTTTGATTTGCGTGAAAATTTAGCACAGAAGGAGCACATTTTCATATGAATGATTTCACACGGAGACTCGTTTTGACACAGGCAAAAGGCAACTCGCACATGGCCTATTGTACGTGCATCTGCAACCTAAAGATGAAATTAGAGGGAGAGTTCTTGCCGTTTTTCTGCGCCTGTGTAAAAGTTTGGATGTATTGATTTCCTTGACCTGATTTGTGAACCATTTTGAGAATGGCTGCCATTGTATTGTCGTCCCTGTATTGAAAGAATTTATTAAACTCTAAATTAAGCGATGTACGAGTTTGTTGTAATTTGTGGCAACGTGTATGGAGAGAGGTGGTCTCTCGAAAATAAATAACCCGAGAAGACGGAAGAAATTCTGGCGATAGCTTTTGAGGATTCAGTGTAAGAACGTGTGTAAAAAACGTAAGGTAACTCCTTCTTGGAGCGACTATGGGATTTCTCGATTCCCACAGTCTTATACTCTAGAGAGCTTTTCTCAGTCACCTCTAAGGGTTGAATTCAATCGTTCTGCCACAATGTTCCTGTGATCCTGTGCGGCCTCACGAAAGGATGTTGAAAAAAAAATTGAGTTGTTTCGGTAGTTACTGGAGCACAGTATACCTTTTTCTGTAAATGTTTTTTTTTTTTATCCTATCTGTTGTTTTTGTACTGAATTTTCGGTGGCTGCTGTCCACCTTCATCAGAGTTGCAATGTGAAGGTTCGTTACTGCTCGCGCCACAACCTCGCGCATGCTGTCGTTTTATTGATTTTTTAAGTCAACGGTAAATAAGCGCGAGCGAGCGGTTTCCTTTCTTTGACGGCGGCGCTGTCCAGAATTTAAGTGCCATGACTCCAAGAAAAGCCTCTTGTGGTAGTTTGGTAGTGAATGTGCAGTCGTGGCAGCTCACTTTGTAAACGATCCCTTGGACTCGGTCGATCTTTCGTCGGTCCTTGGGCTTCGTAAATATGTGATCCAATGTTCGTAGTGGCCTAAAGGCTGCCCGAACGAGAAATTAGGGAGTTTAAGTAACCACGACGGCGACGCCGAGGGCAACGTCGATTAAAAAATGAATTTATATTTTACCTATGAATCTCGCGATACACTGAAGTCATTTGCTTTGTTTATCATTGACAAAACTTTCACGACACTGAATCTAGGACACAGCGATAAACTTGAAATAAAAGTTTAAAAAATTAGCCGTCGTGGTTCACGTTCTCCAGACAACGCAGAATTTTGGTCATTTCACGTTGTTTTGCCGAGGACGGTAAAGAAATGTACCAAGAATTACAACGCACGTGCACAGCCATTGTTCTGCTCATTAACTCTCTTGTTTAGCGACGTTGCCGTTGCCTTTGCCGTCGTGGTTTTCATAAACTCCTTGTTTCTGGAGGACGCGGCACACGCGTTCAGACTCGCCCTTTACGTAAGGAAGGATGGCAAACCCCAGTGGCCTAACCTGCTAGTGTTTGGGTTTAATTTGGTCCTGTTGCTAAGGCACTTCTTAAACAGACTAACAGGATAACCATTTGCTTTTAAATCGCTCAAAACGCGCTTCCGCTCTTCCGTTCTTAGTAAAGAAAAAACCGATATAACCACAATACACGGGCTTGTGGCCCGGGCAGTAACGAACCTTAGCATTGCAACTCTAATGAAGGTAGATAGAAGCCACCGAAAATTCAGTACAGAAAACAACAGATCGGATTACAAAAAACCTGAACAAATGTCTATCACCTATCGCAGCACTGGAAGCAGTATACGTCATCACGCTGAAGATGAATTAATTCTGTGAAGCTACATATTTATTAAGCTTAATTAGCATAGGAAAGTTTTTAACATACGTAAATTACAAACACAGTCTTCATACATATATACTTTCATTCCAGAGCCGTCAGGTCCACACTTCTTACTTCATTTATATGTAGATTCTGTCCACAGGCCCTCGGGTCCACAGGCCCTCGGGTCCACAGGCCCTCGGGTCACGGGTCTACAGTTCCGCAGGTCCACAGTCCTATTACGTGCATACATATACCGGCCAATTGAGACGGTTTGTGAAGGCCCTCAGTCCGACAGGTTTACAATTCTTTGGTAAGGCGCGTTACATGGCCTGCCCCATTGGATTATGTGTTTTTTCTTTTTTTTTTTTCCGAAGCGATGGTGTTTAATATTTATGGAGACAAAAATATTGTATTTACACTTACAGACTTGTTGGTTAAAGTATAAACCTACAAACAGGTATCGTCAAAGGAATAAAAGTTCGAAATACGCAAGTTATTTGTGGTATGGATAAAATGCAATGGCCAGCCTGGCTTATCCTTGACAAAGAAAATTACGAGTAAAAAGTTTTGATAATGGCCGGCTCTTCAGTTTCTGTGAATCACATTGATTTTGTTTTCTGGGATACTATCATTTAATTGGTAAGAACTGTCGTAGATATCTTTTCTGGTGGTTTGTTGAATAATATTAGGCTGTAAGCCGTAGCACAGAATGCTTCATCACGCTATAAATAAATAAATCAGAGCAATAACACTTTCCTCAAATGTGATTGGGGCATAAACTGCTGTATTTTGCTTTAATTAATCTGCAAAGTTGTAATCAGACAGTTTGCTGCAATCGGACACCTGTAATCAGACATTTACATGAGCCAATCATTTTAAGTCCACTCCACTAAATGCTCCAATCACAACATTGATTACAATCACTATAGTAACTAATTCAAGAGACTGTAAAATTGTGCAGGTTTAGTCTCTGACGACTATTTTAGAAGAAACTTAACAGCCATTTTGCAAGCTATTTTCCATATTTCTAATTATGATTTTTAATGGCTATTAAAAGCTCTTTTTCAAATATGATTAATTGGTAACAGGACATCGTGTCGTCCAATTCACTCTGTAATCCTACTTGTGACGCTTCGCGGTCGTCCGATTTTGTGAATCACTCTTTTGCTTACAGACCGAATTGGACTCCACTCAGTCCTATTACCATTATTAATTAACCTGTTCATCTCTGCTTGTTTCACTTCACCTCGCGCTGGTGTTCAGAATAAATCTTATGCGAGCGCGCGCAAATTTATTTTTTGACCAATCAGGAGCGACTTTAGCACGTCATGAATGCTAGCTTGCGCGCTATGACAGTTAAAGTTTTTTTCAATTTCGAAGTGAGAAATATTTCTTCGTGAATATTTACACCTAAAAAACAGATCTCAAAATGCAAAGACGAGATACCAAATGCGTTGAATAATACGGCGAACAGATTTCTTGAAATGCGACCAAAGGAACTATTGATGGTCTTACTGGCCGTCTTTAGTTTTCCTCATCCGCAGAAAGGTTTGAATAAGCTTCTTTCATTTTTCTTCAATGCACTGTTTTTTCAGTGTTTATTGCGCTGCGAATGTTTACAAACCACTGCGTTAATACCGCATTCTAGGTATAAATGCACAAGAGTATTATGATCTCTACTCGGACAATGTATTTTACCGAGGCATGCAAAGAGAAGCTCTGACCGGTAAGTGTTTTATATTGATTATCGCACTGAATGTGCTTTTCAAATACGTCTGTCTAATTTTCTTATCTCGTGGACTGTTCAGTTTTATCCCAAACACAGCCCACAGGGTACCCACAAACTTAAACGTAATCCGTGATTAAAGGATCCAAGTAGGTTATCCTGGGGGACTGATTTTTTTAAAAAGACAAAACAAAACACGCTTAAATCAACAAAGTCCTCCGCAATTTCGCGAATCGATTGAAACTGGAGCTTAAAATGTCATTAAAAAAATTGCGTATCTCAACTTGTTAATTTCAGGATCCTTGTCTCAGCTGTACTGAATGGAAACTTGTATTAAAAGCAAATACTTAGGCTTACAGTAATTAAATAAACCAACCTGACGCTAACAAAAGGCACCGTAAAACTGTTATGTTTTTTTTTCTTTTAAATTATAGATCCCACTTCTTCAGGCTATCTCGCTAATACGACAGTCAACTATGACAGTCTTGTTGGTCATCGAGCATCTCCGACACCTATAAGAGTTCATATTGTGATAACGCTTGTGTTAATTCTTGCAGTCGTTCTTGTAATCGTTGTTTTCTGGCTAATACATCTCGTCCGTAAAAGGTAATCATAAGGAAATTTAGATACACCATTTTAGGACTCAATAGGCCATTTTACAGTTGTGTGCTCAGTGACCTGGCCCATGAAAAAAGCGGGGCTGGGGGTGTCTTTGCTTTGATGTAGACCTCTCTGCTTTTGTCAAGTAAATGCAACTAGTCAGCGTTAGAACAACTTGATTTACACAACAAAAGCGGTGAAGTCTGTATTAAAACTAGGTCACCTGCAGCCTTGCCGCCTTTTCAAAGGCCAGGTCACCGAGCGGACAACTGTAAAGCAGTTTAGTATATACCACACAAGTGAATAGTGCTTTTCGCGCGCTCTGACTGGTTAACTCGGAGGTGATTAGCAAGTACTATTTACCTAGCAGCCGGCACGAGAGATATTAAAATTTCCGACCGCTTGTCACACATAAAATAACGTTTTGGTCCGCTAATTATTCAGCTTGTGTGGTATATACTAAAACAATTATTCACCTCAGTGTCGGTGAGGTGTTCACCTCCACCTCGGTGAATAATTGTTAACTATTAGCAGATTTATCAGAGCAAATGCTGTCTTCAAGATATCACTTTGCCTTCTGCTTTTAGTTGGAAAGCTGCTAAGCAACATAACATAAACATATGTTGGCGTCGAAGTGTTCCGAATATTCGCTAGCGCTTTTTGATTGGATGAAAATTCTTGAAAAGAAAATTCAAGTTTGTCTCTGGCAGGGATAAGGTTAACCCATAAGGTTTTTTCAAATTGTTGAAAACACGATTTGCTCTAAGAGGTTGAAACTTTCAGTAGCTGTTCGTTCACCCTCCGCGGAAATTTTGATATGTTGTGTGTTCGTCATTTTTGACGTTACATGCCAACTGCAAATTTCGGGTAGGTTTTGCCAAAAATCAACATTTTTGACATAATTCTGTATTTTTTTCCAGTTTTCTTCATCAAATTGCAGAAATTCACGAATTTGCACATTTCATAAGCATTCTGATTTTATTTTGTATTAATTTCCGTTATTTCTTGACTATTTAAAGGAACTCAGTCACGGTATTTCGAGTTATTTTAGCCACATACAAATTACCTTTAAATGGTAGGAAACCTGAAAATAACAGTTTAATAAAATAGAAAAACACCAAAGACATAATGATAAACCATAGAGGAACAAGGATGGCTACGGATGGAGAAGATTGACACGGATTACAAACGACGAATTTGAAAAATTGAGGCTAAACTTTTCAATATGCGCCAACCGTGACTGAGGTCCTTTACTAGTAAAATCAAAGATGGGGGATCCAAGATGGCGGGTCAAATGACATCATTTGACGTCATATGACCTCAAAACCAACAAAAATCGTATCACCTTGTAGGGCAAGCTCAGGGCTATCTAATCTATGTAATTTTATTTCGCTCTGCCTTAGCAGAACGAAAACCCAGGGGAGGGGTTCCATCAACCCCTCCCCCCCCCCCCTTAGGGCTTGCCACAAGTTGCTCGAGATTTCCCAAAAAGTTGCCCGCAATTTTTCATAAAGTTGCTGAAAAGTTGCTCCAAAAAAAGGCAAAAGTTGCTCAAAAGTTGCTAAAAAAGCAAAAACTTTTTTTGTTTCTTTCTTCTTTTGTTTGGTCTGATGCAAAAATATGCGATCTGTGCAACAACAGTAACATTTCTAAGCATTTTTGTGCAGTTTTGCGTGGTAAGCAGCGTCGCTTAATAAATTTGTTTACAATACATGTGAGTAAATACTACGCATCAACGTCAAATTTTTTTTCAAATTTTTTTAACTTTTTTTAAAAATTTTAAAAACATTAAAGAAATTTACAAATTGTCTACTGAAATATTGTAAAATATGGAAGCATGACCAATTAAAACACTAAAAGCTGCTCCGATAACTAGAAATTACTCGTTATTATTATTATTTTTTTTTTTTTTGCTCTAAGCAAAAAAAGTTGCTCGAAATACGAAAAGTTGCCAACTTGTTGCCAACTTGTGGCAAGCCCTAACCCCCCCGCCGCCCCCCCCCCTGACTGGCACCACGGTGGGAGTAAGAGTTAGCTTTTAAGTCCGAGGAAAAATAATTGAGCTGTCAATTATATAAGAACCCAACATTTCTTGTTTTTTATTTTTCCATACAGACAGCGCTCATCGTTACGAAAAGAGTTTGCGATGACGTCGGAGGATGCACAACTTTCAAGTATGGCTTTAGGAGATGATCCCTACGAGTCCTTCTGTATCCCAGTGCCTGAGGACCATCGCCTCACACCTCAAATATCTTTGACGTCATCAGCAGGCCTGACCACTCACCTGTATCCTTAGAAGTAAGTCAATTGTTTGCGGGAATTTAACATCTGACCCTGTCACCGCAAGCTTTTCGGTCAGCGGCAAGTTGCCGTGCTAACAGAGAAAATCATACCCAGAACCTATGGGTTTATTCGATCAGAAACCCCGTAGAGTCCTGGAACGAGTATGCTGCAAACACTTCCGGCAGAACCAGTCTTCAGTCAATGATCGCGAGTTCTTCGGACCCACAATGCCACAGTGTATTGCTTGACTGTTTAAATAAAGGTTGTTTACCATTTACCAATAAAAATCCGGAAATTTCGGATGGAATGTAAATGGAAAGATTAATTTTATCTCCCCGAACGGAATTTTCTCGGGAAAACGGGATTTCTTGAAAGGTAGACCAAAATCCCCAAACGGAATTTCCGAATGGAAAATGTGCGTTCCATGTGTTCCAGGCCTTTTGGCTTCGATTGCATTTGATCCTATGCTTCAGGAAAAAGTCGTGGAAATGGAACAAGCGCATCCCCGTGGAAATTCCCGGCCTTTCGGGATTTGTCGCTTCCCATTTACTACAACTGTCGACCAACCGGTTTTTCCGAATAAATGGAAAACAACCATAATTTTTACAACTAGAGCTCGTATTTAACATGGGATCTCCTTTGAAGGCGCGCGGTGATCTCATGATTAGTGTGCTCGCCTCCAGATCGAGCGATACGGGTTTGAGCCCATTGACATTGTTTTGAATTCTTGGGTAAGACACTACTCTTACAGTGCCTCCCTCCCTCCACTAGGTGTACAAATGGGTACTGGCGAATTTAATGCTGGGATTTTACCCTGCGATCGATTAGCATCCCAACCAGGAGGGAGCAGAAATACTACTAGTCGCTTCATGCTGTGCAAACAGGAGATCAGCGCCGGCCTGATGAGCCACTTGGCTCATATACAGCCTTGTTTACCTACTTTTAAAATAGTTTGAAGGAAATGGCTTCTTCAACACTGCCTTTTTGTGCTCTTTCAGTGATGACATGGAAATAGTTTGTTTCTTTTTTTGTTTGGCTTTTTTTGCAGATGCCTTGTTGTCAAACATTGAAGTGTCACTATCATTTTGGAAGGTTCAAACAAATTGATGTAAATATGTCTTGATAATAAACTATATATACCTTACTTGAAAGACTCGACGTCTTTTACCACTTCTCTATTTCGATGAGCGATAATTTGTTTGCAACATTTGGTTCATCAGCAAGCTAGTGACATATCAACGCTGAATATTGAACGCGCGTGGCACGATTTAAACTACCCCACGAAATTTGAGCTCCGAGTATTTAACAAAGATTAAGACATAGCTAACAAACCAGTGCTATCAAACTCATTATATGAAAGGCGTGCTGCGCTCTTCGGGTGTGAGCAAAGTTGACTTGGCTTCGCCAGAGAAAATTATTTCCATTGCCAATGCTATAAAACGGTTGATTCATGTTCTTAGCTGTGCATATTGAGTTGATGCACTTGGGAAGTTAGAAGAGGACTCAACAAGCTAGAGTTGCCTCGAGCGGCTGCGCCTCAACAACTCTTACTCTTCTTTTGTGCTGTACATCATAACTATACGAGTGACTTGTTCTCAGTCGTCTCTTGCGTCTTATTTCGCGAAAGAGATGGAAACGAGTCAGGCGTAGCACGCAACGAATGGGACGACGAGAACGTGGCAAAGAAAAAGAGTCATTTTTCCTCGTTCCTCGGATCTCTCAAGGGAAGACTGGGAACGAGTCAGACTCGATGATGCACGCTGTCAAGTATGAAATATATGGGCTCATTGACGCTATTGCTTGTATTACTAAACTAAACTAAGCTATTACTAAACTGCGCTATTACTAAACTAAGCTTCACAAGCTCTTTACACGTTAATTCGTACACATCATTAAGTCTTCCTTATCCAAAGTCGTATGCTGATGACATACAATTGTAAACAATGACGTCACCAAATATCGCGGATACAAATAACAATGCTCGACTGAAAAGAAGAACATATTCACTTCTGCATAGACAAGGAAGTCATATTGGATTACATAAAAAGAACTTAAGCGAATCACGACGGCAACGACGACAACGCCACCAAACAAAGTTTTAAATCTTTATAAATTGTTATAAATCGTTATAGACCTTTGTACATTTCTTTCTCGAACTCATTATTAATTCAAGTTAAAACAAAGAAAACCACAACCGCGAAGGAGGTTTGGGTACCCGGTCTAAATAAGCATAGATTTTGTCGATTTTACTTCTCCGTTTACTCCAGTTTTTGTTTAGACTGAGAAGATATATCAAACACTCGACAGTGTTTCATCGGCTATCCAAATACCTCGAATTTAGTCAAAAATACTCCGCTGCGTTTCGTATTTTCAACTCTCTCCTCTGTGTTTGTATATCCTGATGAAACACTGTCTCTCGTGTTTGATATATTCCTTGCGGTCCTCTGCAAACCAACCAGGTGAAATGACTAAGTTCTGCGTACTTTAGAGAACGTGAACGACGGCTGCTTATTTTTCGTATTTTCATTTGGAATTGAACGCTGACGTAACTTATCTCGCTGACACCAATAGGCACGCTGAACAGATCTAGACAATTGCGAAATTCAGAGGTAAAATATAAATTCATTTTTAACAAGGCGTTGATTTGGGGGTCGCCGTCGTCATTGCTTTTAAAAGCTCTCTATTATGACACGTGGAGGAAAGCCAATATAAACCTGAATACTGAAGAAGTGAGCAATGAAGGTACGCTCGCCCAACACGCGGACGCTCGGACACGCGCGAACGGCATGCACCAACGGCACGCACGCATGCACAAATGAAAACGACAGTGCTCCCGGGCAAATTTCACTCGACACTTGACAAGGTAATAGGTCTTTTTTATTGCATAAAGCCTGACGTAAAGCCATCATTATCTTGTACATCACATCAGGGTTAACATATATATTTCATCTCAGTTATTCAACCTTCATAATTTCGTCTCTTTATGTACATCCTTTTCTCATGAGGAAAAATCTCAGCCTGTTTGTAGCAATTTCAAAATTACTTTCCCATATGCGACTAAAATCGCCTTAATTCAATTTGTATATACTGTAATAGCCGAGTTTCAGTACAGAGAAATCATTACAATTATTCGTGAACACATTGAGATGCAGTCTGTAGTGTTTGACTGATCATTGACTGGTATGCATTAGCAACTCATTAGATACCAAGATATTATTTTTTTACTGACGTATCATCTAAGATTTGCTCCAAGAGCTGTCTTTAGAAGCCTTTCACGCCCAGCATAAAGCCCAATTTACACGGTTCAAACTTTGTGGAGGAAACCCTAGTGTGTGACCATTCAAATCGAAGCTACTGAGCGTGCGGTAATGTTTTCTTTTTCTACTATCAACTTTGCCACTTTCGGGAGTGAAAGGATTAAAGGCATCTTGTTGTCATAAATCAACTGAAGTACTCGAGTAACTATGTGACAACTTTACACTGGTTTCCCCAAACCTCTCGTCCAATCATAGAGCAAGGAAATACACCCACATTTTAGCCGAATGTCTTTCTCGCCTCCGCTGATAAGAAAACCAACTTAAAGTTGTCACTAGTCAATCAAAAGGATATTGCGTGAGAAAAGTCACGGGTTCATCTGAAGATGTAAATGTAATCGAAATATTTTGTAGTTCTGACGAGGACGAAGGTATTCTTACATTTACGTTTAAAACAAACAGCGAAGCTTCCTTACACAAGAACAATAACGAGCTCGGTCAAAACTTAGAACATGCAAAAAACTTTTATAGGGAAAACTAAGTGAATACTCAAAAAAAGAAAACAGCACAGCCATCTTCAAAAGTCAACTCATCCGCTCAGCAGATTCACAATAAAAACCTTTGAGATACAGAAATAAATTACACGAGAAATAAATACAAATGAATGGGGGAAAACAGTTTTGTAACATCACTGAAAAAAGTAAAATTTTCATCGATTTTACATGTAAAAACATATGCGAACACCAACTAAAAAAAAAAATCAACTTCGAATTTTAGAAAAATAAACTTCTAAAATCGTCAGCAATCATCGCAATTATATCACAATCATTTGTCATTCATTTAAACTATAAAAATATTCAAATTAGATTGGAAAATTCTAACCAAATATTAACTGCACCGCACTTTCTGTCCCAATTGACAATTTTGTACCGAAATTTTGACATTAAAAAAAATTAAAACTATGTTGTCTATTTTGGTGAGACAAATTCAATTCACCGCAGCTTCAAACGTCCTTAATATGTCTATGTACGTCAAATGACTGCAAATATTTACCGTAGTTAAAAATTAAAATTCAAAATTGTATTATTCTTAAACCTCTATCAGGGCTCGTCCACAGTACGTCGAAGGAATTTTAAAACGAAGGTTTCACCCTGGAAACGCATCAAATGTTTTCCGTCCACACTACGCCAGAGTAAATTAAACATGCAACTATCTCCGGTCGTTTTGGATTTGTACTTGAGGAAAACTCGGTCAAAGAAATCACATGATTACCGTATTGCCATCGTTTTCGAAAAGCTTCGTTTTCAAAAAGTTTTCCGTCCACACGAAAAGCCAACGTTTTCAAATTCCTGCAGTTTGAAGAGCTTTTTTGAAAAGTTCCGTTTTCGTGGCGGATTAGTGTGGACGGTAGGCCTAACAGTAGAAATAAAAATGCGTTTTCATACTCCTCCGGCATAACGTGGACGCTGCCTCAGGCTTCATTTGCCTTGAAATCCACAGGAAACCTTGAAACGTTCGTGGAACACATCTTCTCTGTCCTCTTTCATACATACCAAGAGTGCATGACTTCAGAGAGTGCTTCCATTTTGAGCTATTGTTAGATTCGTTGATACATTACAAGTGCGCTGAGAGGCGCTTTCGCAGCTTCAGGCAGTGGCACTGTATGAACAAATAGGAGCAGGGGCGTAGCTAGGGGGTCCTGGGGTGCCCGTGGACCCTCCCCCCCCCCAATTTTGTAAGCCTTTTTTAAGCAAACAATCTATAACGGGTGGCGAATACGACATGACAATATGGTGAGTACCCTCATTTTGACACAGTGTGACCACCCCCCCACCCCCCGCCTTTGAAAAATCCTGGCTACGCCCCTGAGGAGACTAAAGAAATGCTCCTCCGGGAATTTTTTATATCTCACTAAAGATTCTTTGGCATGTATTTTTTGGCATGTATTTCCTTTCTTGACGCGTTTGAGATTTCTCACGCTGTTTCAAAGCAGTTCAAATTTTGCCGATTCAAAGAAATTCCTATTGCTTTTCAACAATCCTCTCTAAAACAGACCAACAGCTTTCTTGAGATTGACTTGCTTCCAGCCTGGAAGTTTGTTAAATGCTTCTTTTTCCATCTTGAAAATCTCCTAGAAGCAGAACCAAGAAGAAATGTGTTTCACTATCCAACATTTCCAAAACTGGATCTGAACAGCATTGCCCAGTTACAATTTAATTTTATTCTACATGATTTCAGAAGGTTAACAAGAGCATTTCAAAATTCACTAATTCCTCATCAGCAGGGCTAAAAATATAAGGGTTTTGGATGCTAACGTTATTCAAAAGAATCTGTTTTAGCGTGATTCAACGAAAATTTAAGACTTACCCTAATTTCCCAAATGGTTCTATTTTACCATTCGCCCGTTTGTTTTGTTTCTTGCAAAACAATGCCTTTTTGTCTGGGCTAAAATAATTACACTGACTGCTAAGGAGATTCGTTTCTAAATCTAGTCTTACCTTGAAGTCGCTGTCGCTTAAATAATTCTCTAGTTTTGCAGGATCTACTCCTTGGGGAGGAGGAATCTTCTGGAGCTCAGCCAGTGTGTAAAAATCCCTTTGAAAGGAAGTTTAAAAATTTAGTTTCCTCGTTCCCTTGTCTTGTCAGTAGCAAGTGCTTGTATTAGAACGAAAGAGGCAAAAGAAACGAAATGTTTCGAAGCGATAAAACAAGATGACTTACTTTGTGAACTGTTGGAGCAAGTCGCTGGCAGAGTGTTTCACATTCGGTTGTTTTCCATCCTGAAGAAGTGACAGTGAGAAATTATGAACAGATGATAAAAGAGAAATTACAACAACCGCATTGCAGTACGAACAAAGACGCATTTAACAGGCGAGAAAAACCTCTTTTAATTTAAAGATGAATTATTCATGAAATAGGTACCAAAAAATAAATAAATGCACGTCTTCTTCAGAAGCTAAGAGGCAACTTTGATGTATTTTGCTTAGAGAGTTACTGTCCTCTCCCCTGGATGGGATGCTAGTCCATCGCAAATTCCATTCCCTCCTCCCACCCGTAAAGTTCTCGCCTGGGGGAGAGGTATTGTGTGAGATGCTTCTCAAGAAGACGTGAACGAGCGAACGAGCGAGCGCAAAAGCGAACGAGCGAATGAGCGAACGAGAGAACGAGCGAACGAGAAAACAATGGATATTGAAGTGGACTGCACATGGGTTTCTTAAACATGACACGATGGCACACTTCAATTTTTCTTTTCTATTCTCACATTCCATTCTCTAATGCCAATCAAATCAAGTGTACAAACCGCTTTCTGTATTCTGATGACATCTGGTGTGTCATTCCAATAAGGAAAGAGAGCCTTGAACGTCATTGGTTCCATGCCAGCATACACCACGTACACACGGTGGGAGACCCGCTTACCAGCCTCTGCGGAATCAAAACAAAACCAATGAGAGATCTGTTTACAATTATTTCATCAGTTTATAGATGGTGTCACTTTTGCTGAGGAGTTTCTGCCTTGTTTGAACATTAAATGAGCTAAAATGTGTTAGTGTACGGCGGAAATATGTTGGGATCTTCCTCGGCAGTCTTCTATCCTCGGAAATGCTCGGAAACTGAAATAAGAGATGCTTGTCATCATTCCATTTTTACCAAGACCCAAACCTTTTGCATAGTTAAGTGCTGTTTCCATGGCGAGTTTTCTGTCCCGGTCCCAGCGCTGTCTTCCTGAGCCAGTCCGCGCATCATCATCGTCCTCAGCCATCCATCCTTCCCACACGTACACTTCATAATAGCCATCAACTATGAACAGCGCTGTAAACAATCAACAAATTACACTTGAACCTCTCTATTTCCAACTCTCAGGGGAAACAGAAAATGGTTCGAAATAACTGATAGTAAATAACTGAAGGGCAAATCCGAGGGAAACGGTTTTGATTTCGAAATAACGAGGAATTCGCAATAACCGAGTTCGAATTAAAAAAGCAAAAAAAACAAAAAGAAAGAAAGAAAGAAAGAAAAACCTGATGGGCAAATAAGAGTAGATGAAAACAGAGCTCAGCTCAGACAATTCAAACAGATAGATGGATTATGTTATAGGTGTACCTGGTTGTTTAGCAGTGTAAAGATCTTCTTGTAGAAATGGGAAGGGGCATAACTTTGGCTCAGACCGTGCTGGACACAGCACTTCACTGGCCGTGAACTTTCCCGTAGCACTGCTCAGCTCAAACAGCCGCGGCTGATAGTTGTGTTTGGAGGGATCTAGGAAAAAGAAAAAAGAAAACGCTTTTTCTGTGGAAAGTATGTGGACGAGACTCGCGGCTGTCAATGGCATTCAAATAAAAGCTATTGGGCAGTACTTTCATGTGGTACTGTTTATTCTGCTGCACAAGGTAATTCTAACTTTTAAATCCTAGTAGTTGACCATTCAAATGAAAGCTAGTGAGCAGTACTTTCATGTGGTACTGTTTATAACTCTGTGAATGAAGCCCTAGTGTGTGACCATTCAAATGAAAGCTATTGAGCAGTACTTTCATGTAGTACTGTTTATAACCCTGTGAATGAAACTGTAGTGTGACCATTCAAATAAAAGCAATTGAGTGGTACTTTGTGACACGGCCTTTTATTTTGTCAATAGTGACTCTTACTTACGTTAGTGCATGTGGATTCTTGAACTTACCATGTGCCAAACTACAGTAAAATCTTTTTCCTCCAATAGCCTTCCAGAACTCATCAGGTTCACTTCCTTCCTCAACTTCGCTAAGAGAGAAAGCTGTCACTCCAGCCATGTTGCATTCAATGCTTTTTCTGGAAAGAAAGACAAAAAAAAATGGCATTTGTTGATTTGTATTTACAACGGTTGATAATGTGTCAGTCGCACCGTTGTGACAAGCAAAACTGCCATCTGTTTAGAAACTCAGAGACGACATACAACTATGTGCGGCTGCCTTCCAGACATTTCGGGCTTAGATGTGTGTTTGCCTCACAGAAGTGTCTGCTATAGATTTATGTCTGTTCTACGTGGAGAGGTGCATGTTTTATGGAGGTGTCTGTCTTAGACATATGTCCAGCTTAGAGATGTGGCTACCTTAAAACGAGACGTCTATCTGGCTAAGAGGGGTGTCTGTCTTTTAGACCTTGCCTTAGAACAACCGTCTATTCTATACCACGGAACATTGTCTGTTAGAGAGGAGCTAACATAACCACTAACAAACCTTTCTTGCATTTTCTTGGCAGCTGCTTTAGCCGTGGCACGAGAATCCTCACTGGATTTGCTGCCATGCCACAAAAAGATGTGAGCTTCACCGCGTGACACCAGAACAAAACTGGTTCGTGACCGCAACGAGTAAGAGCTAAAACACAGCAAATATTGACATCATTTCATGAAATAAAACGAAACTATCAGCAAGATAGTGTGTAAATAAACTGCGAGCAGTCTCTCTTTTACTCGAAAATCCGTGGGGAAGAACGCAAAGAATGCAAGCGGTCGTGAGCGTGCGAGCATGACATGCGAAGACGCGAGGCGCGCAGGTCACACTCGCAGTCACGCTCGCTCACTTGTTTTGCGTTCTTCCCCACGGATTTTTGAGCAAAAGAGAGACTGCTCGCAGACTAGTGTGTAAACGATAACACCATTGAAAAAGTAGCCTACTGTAGTTGAACAAAGATAAACTGAACTTCATTGCAAATAAAAATCACGATGACACTTGGAAACATGTCTCGAGGTAGTGTATCTGGATAACCCAATACATCAAAACACATCATGAACTTCAATACAATTTTTTTCTTCTAAAAAGCTTTCTTTGCAAATATGGGATGCGCAGTTTTGATTTTAAAGTTTGTCTAAAATTTGACTCCACTTGTAGTGGGTTTCTGTCATTTGTTGTTCTACAAAATCTATCCATCCACGTCGGGTTTCCATTTGATCTGATCTGTCGACTAACATTTCCGTTTCTTTTCCACTCTAACTCTCCTCGAAACGTTCAAAAATTTCTTTGATTTTTAATTATACAGATCACCGTACCCAAATTATCAATTAGCCAATCAGAAGCCATGTCTACTGTCCTGATATCCTACGATATCAAGTCGCTGACCTGATATGGCTACGATATCACGCTCACTTCCAATGTTGGCTGTCGGAATTTTGGTCTCGCCATGGGTATTTTGGCTCAACTACGTCTCACCAAAATTCGAACCACGGCTCCACCAAACTCGCCTGATATGCCGCCGAAGCGTACCAAAACGGTACGATTAGGTCTAAATACTGCTATCTAGGTTTATGGTCTGTGACAGACAAGAGTTCTGGTAAAATGCAAGAAATTCTGTACTGAAACTAACTACAATTACATTGAAAGATCCACATGACCCAACTCCAAGTAGCGTCAAGATACATTGTAATTAGTAGAACTTACTTTGCTTTGACTTGATTCAAGCAGGCTTCTCCTGGTTCCTCATTGCGGATTACGTACAAACGAGTTTCCGAAGTGTCTGTCGGATAGATAAGCTAAGATAAGGTTTCTCTTTGAGACTATTACAACAAGCATTTAGTAAAAATCTGCTGTGGGCTACGGAGGGTCCATAAGTTTGAGTGGTGGCAATTTGATGTTTACTGACGGTGGGACAGTGCTTGGGATCACGGTCGTATTTTCATTCGGGTATAAAGTTCCTTCTCTCGATTTACCACAAGTGGAATGCATGCATGCATGACTGGCTGTCATAAATAAAGGTATTCCTCGTCAACTCTTCAGTTATGAAAAACACCGACAATAAGTTCTGTGATGTGAAGTTTATATGAAATAATTCATATATGAACTGCGGTAGTAGATGAAAGTGAAGAATGATCATCGCAGTTAATTTTCCAATTTAAGCAATTGGAAAGAAGAAGCCTGAAAAAAAACTCAGGGCTTCAACGGGATTCGAACCCGTGACCTCCGCGATACCGGTGCGATGCTCTACCAACTGAGCTATGAAGCCACACATTGGGAGCGAGGTCAATTAATTGAGTTCAATTAATTAATTATTTGAGGTCAATTAATTGACCTCGCTCCCAATGTGTGGCTTCATAGCTCAGTTGGTAGAGCATCGCACCGGTATCGCGGAGGTCACGGGTTCGAATCCCGCTGAAACCCTGATTTTTTCAGGCTTCTTCTTTCCAATTGCTTAAATTGGAAAATTAACTGCGATGATCATTCTTCACTTTCTTTTAATAAGTTCTGTATTGGGTGGGAAATACTGGAACAGTCTACAACACACAGGTTAAATATTATGCGTAGCACCTACCAGAGAACGTTGCTGTATTTTCATCTATCATATTTTTCCTATTGAGCAATACATAAAATATAATATTAAAAATCACTACTTAAATTTGTTTATCCCTTACCACCTCCAAACTGACAAGCATCGACACCACACTGCAGTCAACCCCCTCTAAAGTATATAAGGGGTTCTCATTAAAGAGGTCTCTACAATGAACAGATGCCCCAAAGGTATTTTAGAAGTGTCTACCTTAGAGTTGCCCAGCTTGAGGTGTCTGTCCATGAGAGGTACCAACTTTAGACAGGTGTCTGTCTGAGACAGCTGCACATCTTTACGAAGCAATGTCCTCAACAGATGTGTACATCTTAAATTGAAGTCAGCTTTCAAGGGCGATAATGGTTGGAGGTAATGTGATTGGAGCCGAGTGAAGAGGCACAGCAAGGAACAACTTGAAAACTGTTTTTATTACAGTATCCACTGGGAGGGAGTTGACTGCACAAACACTTTTACAAACGAGGAGAGCAGATGAACTTCATGTACTGTGCAAGTGAAAATGGCAATTGACAACGAAACTGACTATGACAAGGGAGATGAAACATTGAAACTTAACAAGTGGATTTTACATTTAGCGTTAATTTACTTTTAATCGCCACAATGTTATCATGTAATTAGCACGACAATGTTGGTTTATTTTGCTATTATTTATGAAACATTACTACTCCTGGTTGAAATTTGGATTTACAATCTTTTTAAGTTACGACATTTTACATGGCTATGGTGACCAGTGTACAGAAATTGAAATTAAGCCCCACATTGAAAACTATTCCCATCAGTTTGACGATAAATAACGTCAGATTGCTCGTCTACAATGGCCGTCCAGGTGAGGGTAATCCTGTAAAGGATACACTGCGAGCAGTCTCTCTTTTCCTGGAAAACCGTGCTCACTTGTTTTGCGTTCTTCCCCACGGATTTTTGAGGAGAAGAGAGCCTGCTCGCAGTCTGTGTAAAAGACTGCTGTTAGAGACTGAGATTTGGCCAACCTTGCCTGAACTCACCATCACAGTCAAGTCAAACGTTTTTTTGTTTTGTTTTGTTTTGTTTTGTTTTTTCAGTACATGATTATGAAGCCTTATGAGATTGATTGCACGGTAAAGCTCGTAAACAGTCGTTGGTCAATTCAGTTGACGGTGTCATTCTGTCTATTCTTACTGTTCTGTTTCTGTTTGCCGAGGTCATGAAAAGCTCCTTTGTAAGGTGCTGGTAGTTGCTGGCAGCGGTTGTGTGCTGCTT
Organism: Orbicella faveolata; assembly: GCF_042242905.1. Lineage (NCBI taxonomy): Eukaryota > Metazoa > Cnidaria > Anthozoa > Scleractinia > Merulinidae > Orbicella > Orbicella faveolata. Next base: position 8,738,337 of record NW_028301542.1, read on the forward strand.
GTTCTAAGTTAGTTTGTTGTACAGTTCTGAGTTGGCGTTTGCCCCCGACTACACTCCATTTCAGGCCACAGTAGTTCGAAGGGTGTATAACACTATCTAACAGATAAATCGCCATCCACTTGATAGCATAGCATGTTTTGCTAACGCTTGTCCATTGGTCATTGATCAATTTATCCAGTGGATAGCCTCTGAACAACTGGCCCCAGGACTATCTATCATCACGCGAACGACCAAAGTAACAGCAGATGAATTATTAATACTCCTGATAAGTACAACAATAAAAGTATCACATTATCGGAAAGGGAAATAATCGGCCTTCACAGATCAAGAAAACTCTGATTTCTTATTACAACATAATCTAGACATTTTTTTTTTTACTTCACTGCAACACTCCACAGTGTTAATTATTAACCATATCAATTGATTTGATTGTCATTATTTTAAATGACTTACGTGAAAGGATTTAGTTACAATGTCATTACTTTAATGTTACGAGGCTTACGATATATTTTAATTTAATCTAAATTTTAACTTTATGCTATCAATTTTTAACTTAACAATTCTGTTTTACATTTAATTTTAATTTAACTTTTATCGTTCTACAATATACTAACATAAAGCTTTAGTCAAGGTAGATCTTCTCTTTGAGAAAATTATTCACATCAAATTGCCCCCTAAAAAGTATTGTCAGAAAACCAGAATTAAACTTACTTTTGTGTGTCATACCAGTTCCTGGGTACACTGTTAATGAAAGAATTAGCGAGGTGAACTTTCACATGACAACAAAGGTTTAAAAAAACCTGGAAATTAATGAAGCCACAATTTTGACTGCCATTCACAAAATTTCGATGTTTTTGATTAACTTTTAAAAACTGTTTACAAAATTCTGTTTCATGCATATTATTAGTTTTTTTTAACAAAAAAAGGGCAGTAATTTATTTAGCATGAGAAAACAACATCTCTCGTTATCGTTTACTGATTTCTTGGCTTCTCAGCTAAAGAGAGATGAAAATGGAGCTGAAAAATTCCATGTTGATGAAGGAGCTCTTTAGAGATCTGAGCCCTGTTCTGTTTGGTTAATGTTTGATTCAGGATTTTAAGGTACATAATGATTCCATTTAGCGCCCTCCTTCCAATAAGCGTCCCTTTTCAAATACGTACTCCCAATTGAGCGCTATTTTTCGATGAGCACCCCTATTCCAATAAGCCCCCGTCCGATAAGCGCCCCTTCCAATAAGCGTCCCCTTTCAAATACGCACTCCCAATTGAGCGCCCCTATTCCAATAAGCCCCCGTCTAATACGCGCCCCTTCCAATAAGCGTCCCATAGTGAAAGTAACATTCCAGAAATTGAGATACTGTACCGCTCAGAGATATAAAGCGAGCCATCAACTGTAGAATAGACTGGTTCTAAAGACGCATGAATTATGAAGTCTGCTTTCTCATCTGAACGTAACACTGAACATTATGACTACAATCTATCAGAACCCCTATTGATACAGGTCTAGAGTTTAAGGACGTCACTTAAAAAATAGTATCCTACGACATTCAGATGCATACAATGCGTGTTCAACAATTAGCGCCCATCGCTAATAAGCAATCCCTTTCTACTAAGCCCCCTCCTTAGCTTTGCGCTACCAAAAGTAAATTAGTGCCCTTGGCGCTAAATTGAATCATTATGGTAAATGGTATCCAGTTAGAGGTACTTCAGTGGACAGATCTCTGTATTACCAGAATAGAATTTTTATTTTCAATCTCTGAAGGACATCTCCTTCACAAGAATGGAACTCAACAAGAGTTGAGAGATGCTTGTTTTCCCCGGCTATTTGTTAAATCACTGTTGTACAAATGATGATCTCAACATACAAGTGTACATATGAAATAAATGTCTGAAGGTTTCTGTGATGTCTCTCAAAGAGGGCTTTTATGCACATATGTAAAATGGCATGTTTCTCAATGAATTGACACATGCAAATGTTGTTTGTGTGACGCTGAAGAACATCCAAGATGAACCTTCCAATACGTGTGAAATCTGACTCTCAAAATTGACATCAAATGCCGTGCATTATGTTTATACTATTTGAAATAACACATCAAAACGTCTTCTTCAAGACTATCACAAGCTGCAGGTATTGCTTAAGGTCTTGATAACTATCTAAAAGATATCATACTACATTGAATAAACTTTTATAAGCTATAACCTTTACGACACTGCCTGTGAAATAATTGTAACATCGATATCCCAGGCTTTGTAAAAGCCTTTGCTTCAAAGCAAAGGTTCCATGTGCAGCAATTGCAGTGATATCACCTAAGAACTACAAGTTGCGTTGCAAATTGATGGCTTCTATAGGGTCATGCAAAGACATGATATCACAATTTAATTATGTCTAATCATGCAATTCATGATGACGAAAATCTACTCATGCAATAAGACTAACCGTGAGAATGGAATCTGGCTTGTACTTATCTAGCTGGAATGCCTCGACCACAAATTTCTCTTATTATTAATAAACAAACTAAATTGACTGTGAAAAAGTTATTGCCATGTACCTTCCGCTGTGAATGATCATTCCTCCTTTGAAAAGATTCAGAAAGACAGGCGTCTCCTTTCCTTGGACCACCCTTACCTGAACGAACAAGTAAATGAACCAAAACACAAATAAAACACTCAGAAACGTAGACTAAATTGAGTACCAAGAACAGAAGAATTGATGCTGAGACTCCAATTTGAAATGTTTCTTCAGGACCATGAAACAGGCATTCGGTATAATACAGCTGAACTACAGAATCATTTCAACTGGATTCACACCAGGCACCTGGAGTTGTAGAAGGCCTATGAAAAAATTGAGGAACTGAAATTGCTAACACAGACCTGTGGCCCTTTCTCCTCATCCAGCTCCACAGCCATTATGGCAGCTGCACCTTTCTCATTCACTGAACAGTCATTCCCTTGCCAGAAAAAGTAAGCACAGCGTACACGCCCTGCAACAGTTGAGCGACAACGCGACTTTCGGTCCTTTACTATTCTATCAGCAAGTACAAAGTAGGCCCAACGGATGACATATCCCTCTCCTGCAATAGGACAAGAACAGCTCTATGTAAACAAGTAAGTGTCAAAGATCCTATCCCTGGTGGCCTTTGTTCCGGCATCGTTTGTAAATTTTCTTGTGCAGGCTCTAGTGCCTGCTATACCAGTAAAACTACCCGATATTATTTTCTCAACATGCGTCTGGGAACACCTAACTATGGACAAGAGCTCACACATTGATAAATATCTGCATCTGCCGTGCCTGAAGTTTCAGTGATTGCTTTCTCGCAATTGATCAAGCCAGCACTACATTCCTGCTCAAGATAACAGAAGCTTTGTACATCCTATGGGAAAACACGTCTTTTAATCAACATCTTCAACATGTTAATTTAAGTCTCTCTTTGTAATTTGCACGTTTTTTTTTTTTCTTATTTGTATACATGCTCATTAGCATGTACTAGTTATTTATATTCAGTTTGCATCTTCTGTAATATTTGCACTGAAAAAAGCAGACATTTCAGCGGAAACATGTCTGTGAAACTCAAAATTGTTGTTATATAATTATGACACTTGAATTCTGAATAAGAGCATCAGATCTATCATGAAAAAAAATTAAATACGCCATTTTTTAAAATACCCGAATGAAAATGTCCAATGTTTGCAGGTGGTAACTCAAAATGTCTGTACTCATTGATGTGCCACACCGTCAAAGCAACAGTTGTCACCAGGTTTCCTTCTTTGTAGATATCACCAACCCACACTGTTGGCACACCATTGCCGCGCCCAACATTCACCCCCTCAAAGATTTGGCTCTGGAGAGGTCCAGGACTCTTCAGCATGCTCTTGGGATCAATGGGCTTCAGTTCCACGGGAGGAGGCTAAGAGTCACAACAGAAACTCAAGTGAATACTTCATAACCATTTTCCACGTTGTAAACAAGTCTTCACTTCACCCTGTCTAGTTTTACTGCTTCTCTTGTCAGTAACAGAGAAATATTGATTATCAAAAGTTAACTTCAGTATACATGTAGTCCATTTCTCAACGTTTTTTTTGGAGAAATGGCCTATCAAGTGCCAAGATAAGACTCGCAAAATTATGTAGTGATACATGTACTTGAATGATGAATACATGTAATAGCTGCATAGAGCAGTTTTCAGTTAAGTGAAGAAAGTAATGAGACAATTTCTTCGAAATGGTTTTACTACGGTTTGAGATTGACTGAGAAGTCTAATTGATGAGTAATTGGTTTGAATTGAAAACCGCTCTACTACTTCTGACTACCAAACAATCTACTTATCGTCTACCAGCGACCGTGTTGACTTAGTCTCTTAGATGATTGTGACAAATGACATCAACTGAAATTCAAGAGATCCTGGTTAATAATTTTACTGTACATACTGCAGGTGCCAACTCAAGGGTACTAGGATGTCCTTTCATTCTGATAATCTTGGTTGGATCTGGCCAATCAAGGAATTTCTCACGGAACAAAATCGTCTCTGCCTTTTCATGGAGTCTTGCGAACAATGTCCATGATGGTCTTCCAGATGAAACTTTGTTATCGACTTGGTCATTGCAGCTGTCAGATTTACCATAAGGAAAAATTGGATCGTAATTTTTGCCATATGGTTTAAACGGTTCTTCGTAGAGTTGCTGCGCCAGTGCAAAGGCAGACTTTCTTTGGCCTGACAATGACTGCTGGCCATTCCACACATACAGCTCTGATCCAAAGTCAAATATCAAAACCTGAGAAGACACAGTGCAAGAACAAATTTAAAATGAGTGGACAGAAGACTTCTAGAGTGCTTTCCATCACAACAAAAATTGTGCAAAATTTTGGACAGAAGCCATGTGGGAAGGCCTGTTGCGGTTTGTTCCACCCAGAATATTAGGGACCACGTACCTTTGGAGGTGGTCCACTTTGATCAACTGGACCGGTCAAACTGAAATTTGTCATTCTATTTTGACAAACCGGCTCATTGCCCTTCTTCTCTTCAGTCGAGTTCACTGAAGTGGTGGATTCGGGAAGGGAATAGAACATGGTAAGAGTCATTCCTCGTGGTTGGCCTGGTTTGATCATTCCATTCTCCTCAGTTAGACCCACAGGTCTCTGACTGGTCAGTCTGGCATAATGGAAAGCACCCTAAACACAGCTGAACCCCTCCCCCATTTATGGAAACCAGTTCTTCAGTTTATGACGACTTTAGTTAACCGAACACTTGGCTGTGGTCATATCCGCATAACATAGGCTACATTTTTAACCTCCTGTGGGTGGATCAACTCTCTTAGAAGACAATTTCAGGTCCCTAAGGTGTCTGCTTCCCAATGAGCGGACCACACAAACAATTTATTCTACCTGATGTGAGCCAAAACCAACTGATCATGAGTTGGTTCGCATTAATTTTCCCACATTTGACACCAATTAATTCATTAATTCATTCATTAACACATTTTTACATTAATTCACTTCAGCTCTGACTACATGTAGTTCATCATACACAAATGCTTTTTGTTGTGATTGGCAACAAGCAGTGGCTGTTGGGTCACGTTTTACAGCTCTAGAATATGTTCAAGGTTCTAATCTTAACTGAATGAATATTTTTCTCTTCACCTCCTTAGTGTCAAAAATAGACACTTGAGGAATGTGGCCACACATGCTCTCAACTGGCATCAGAGTTGGCGGCTCTGTCCAATGGATCTTGTACACCATGTTCCCTTTCACAACACCTTTCTCGTACTCTTCATCTTTTGCCATTGATTGAGCATCTAAAAAAAGACAACTCAAAATTAAGGCTAAGCTCCACCAAAGGTGGTTGTCTGTTAACATGGCTATCAGACCAATAAATGTACATGTACCCTGTTGTTATGATGTGCTTGAAAATAATTACATAAATTAGGTGGCCTTTAAACCTTTACTCTTAAGAGTGCCATTTGGCAAACAACAACATAACTTTGTGAATATTTGAGACTAAGACCTTCTAAATAAGCCTATGCACTAAGACCTCCATGTACTAAATAAGCTATAGTTCAGGTTTATGCCTATGATATTTGAGAATTGATACGTGTTAGAAGCTTTTTAGTTTCACATTTTAAAGCAATTTCTCTCAAATGACTCCCTCCTTCATAGCTGCTGATGTCATTTCATAAATAAGCTGATCCTGATGATCTGTGGCTTTCAAATGGTATATTGTACACAGGCAGAGAGTCTTGATTTGCTGATTTACGGAAAAACTGCTGTTTGCCTTAGGGAGTAAAGGGTTAATGAATGAAACTGTAATTAAGACCAATTGAGACAAAACAACAGGAGATAGCTTTGCAAGGGGACTACAGCTGTGTGCATAGTGGTGTATAAACACTGGAGTAGAAAAGAGAACACAAACAAGGAGAAAAGTCTTAGGAGAGCTGATTATGAACAGCGGGAGGACAATACAGAGATGAAAGCAGATGATATCATTGTCGGCACAGATTTAAATATCATAACAAAAATTGCCAAAAATATTAGCCAACCTCGAATAGGATTGCTGCCTAGATCACCACTCAGAATGCTTGCAAACTTGTCCAGAGCAGCATTGTAGTCCATGTCTCCTTCTTCAATTGTCACAATGTCTCTGGCTTTACAGTCCAACTCACTCTTGGTTTTGATTTTGGAGACAATCTCTGTCACCTGTGAAAAAGGTCAGCAAAATTGTGATCAACAAATACTTTTTTGTCTGACTTGCAATTTCAATACAATGTCACTTAGACTGGTGAGGAGGGAGATTTAAAAAAATCCACTGCACTTAGTGGAGTACTTATTGTCTTGATGTACTACCAAATTCTCAGTACTATCCTCTATTATTTAAAACTGGATCATTGGATAATGTAATTCAAGAGTTTTCATCAGCTTAGCCATCATGGGTTATGAGCCATTATACCATGCTCTACAAAATTGATAAGGTAAGCATATGCATGATTGTTTTTGGTGTTTTTATTCTCATGTTATTTTAGCTTTCTATATTTTGGGGGTATTTTTAATGAAACAATTATTCCACTCATGCTTGTTGGATACGAGATGATTAGAACCAACTCAGTACTCTGTGCCTTGTTGCCTATTTACAATCTCATGTCCAATGCGTGCTCGTGGAATAATTGTTAAATACCACATAAAATTTCCAGCAATTAGTAAAGAGGTCAAGAGTACATGTAATTAGTGAAATCATAACATCCACTTTTAATTTTCCAGGAATTTTTATGACATCTTCAAAATCACACACATCAAGTTACAGAAAATATGGTTAGTTATATTCATGGCAAGTTAATAAATGAATGCAATGTACTTACGGTAAACATGTTTTACTAACCTTAGCCTTTTCATAAGGATTGCAGTCTTTTCCAATCCAAGCAAACAGATCTTTCTCTGAGACCAGAGCAAAACAGTCTCCAGAATTCAGTGACTTCAGACTTGGTTCAACAAGGCGAACCTGAAGATGACGACGGCCTAGATAATAACAAAACAAGTTTTATAATACAAGATGATGAAATGAAAACACATGCAGCATTGGCCAAGTGTTTGCATCGTTTGTGTCGTGTTCTCACACTAGTCACTCTTCTTCACAGGGCCTCTCTCTGCCCAGGAAAACACTTTTTCCATTTGTATGGAAATTAAAATTGCATGTTTTCATTTACCTTTTATGTGAATAAGCATGATGGGTTTTGTTCCTCTGTACTCATCCTTTCCCTCCGGTCCTGCAGTTTTACGCAGCCTGACCTTTGTGAAATCTTCTGTACTGGCAAGACCAGCCAATGCAGATGCAGCCAAGTCAAGAGTGTGTCGTCTCCCTGGAAGACAAAAGAAAAATGATAAAAATCAATATTTTGAGAGAATAATAACTATTGTAAGTGAAATGCAGCCTAAAGAGTGTGTTTAAAACACAAAATGTCAAAATAACGAAACGGCACTACAGATAAAAGTCAATGTGAGATACAGGCATCTGTAAAGGTTAACCCAGGTTACAATCATTGAGAGCTGACCACTGTCAAGTCAGTGATATTTAGGCTAACCTGAGTGATGTTAGGGATAACCAGAGCACTATTTGGGCTAACCACAGTGCCATTTCAACATTTTGTGTTTTAAAGATACCCCAGCCTAAAAGTTAATACAATTAAACTCACATTATTTTCTTAAGAAACATAATATAATTAACAAAATAAGTAAACAAGAATGGAAGCTTACACAAGTTTTCAGGGTCCTTGTATTTCTTTTTCTTTCTCTTGATGACAGGATGTTCACTTGTGACTTGCTTCTTCTCTATCCTTGGTCTCTCAATCTGAAAATCACAAGAAACCTATCACAACATGCTACATGAAATAACAAAATCAGTGAATGGTACAATACATACATGTATCGTCAGCATTATCGCCATTTGATACAGGTGTCCACCACGAACACTTTTACCTGCCTGTGTCGAATGGCACATGCAGATCAACTTTCTGACAATACTTACAAGTACATATGTGGCTGTTTTCAACTTCCTGTGTTGAACTAATTTTTGCTGTTCATAGATCCTCCACAATTAAATATTTTAAAATTACATGACTTGCAGATTTTGCTTTTTACTGCAAATTGTACAAAGAAAGTCATGTCTGATAGCCCAGGGCTAGTGGATTTTCCGGTCGGGTTAGTGAATTCTGTCTGTTACTTGCCTGATGGGCAGGTGACTGAAAGATTTCTTGGGAACATTTTTGAGGAAATTCAAATTTCAGAAGTACTTTGAGAGATGAACTTTTGCGAGACTATAGTGAGAATGACTTGGGGGCTAGTACAAATGTACATCATAGTAAGTGTGTTCTGCTCTCCTTGCACACTTGGGTATCATTGCTGTGACTACCAAACCCCATTCCCATCACAACAGTGCTCAAGGTTTATACATTTTGACTGATTAATGAGTCAACTAGGAAATGTTAGACGTAACAGAGGTGACAAAATTAACTTTAAGGAGATTGTTGAAACAGGTACAGCACAATGCTCCTAAGCAAGCAAGTTATATAACACAACACTTCATTTAGGAGACAACAGATTTACCTCAGTATCTGTCCTCACATCATTTCTCTGTTGCAAGTTTTTAATCGGGTTTGTCGTTGTTTTGTGATGACGCTTTGGCTTTATTCTTGTTCTGTCTCCTGCTAGAGATGTCAGTTGTCTAGAAATGAAATGTACAGACATGTAAATGTAGAAGAGCTCAATGCAAGTTTCAGCAAGTTTAAAAACACATATTCTCCTTAAGTACTAAATTGTCATCATTGCTTTCATTGGTGTGAAAGATCTTGGTTTAGGACATCCTGGGAGGAGGGGGATTAACAAAAAAAGCAACTCAGGGGTGTCATTTTAACATCAAACATCTGAGTTTCATTTAAAAGGTGCTACATGCCGATGCAAATGGTGACTTCTCACTTCCAAAGAATGACTGCAGTCTGCACTCCTCCTCCTCCCCCCCCCCCCCCTCCCCCCTTTAACTTTATAACCAATGTATGATGTGTTACGAAAGACAGACACAAAAACTGTCCAGAATTTTCTTGTTTTTTATAGAATATATCTTGCAGAGAATTAAGGAAAAGGGGCTTTGGGGGGTTACATATGCTGGGCTGTTGGACTGTTGGGCTGTTTTGCATGTGATTTTTAACCTATTAAAGGGACTTTTTTGAGCATGTGGGTAATTATTTGGCCTCATTCATACCTCCCCACCACTATTACACTATAATAAAATTACACTACCTTCTAATATACCACATTCATTTGCCTATAAGCCAATCAATTTTTGCACCAAATTAAACTGGGAACTAGCGAAATCTCTACTAGATAGGGAGGTTTGGCTTATACCTGAATATTTCTGCCAAAACAAAGTTTGCTAGTGATACAAGCACTTCAGTTGAATGTTTATATTCAGCTATAAGCTAAGCAATTATCAACAAAAACAAATTAGTAAATGTGTACGTAAATCATTGCTGCTGGTCATAAACGTTTATTCAAGTGGTAGCTCCTAAAGGAGCTGTTTTGTTTTGGTGACTTCACGAATGAAGTTTTCAGTTATCTTCTTCTTCGCTGTTGGTTTCAAATTCATCCTCCATCACCAAATCATTGTCAGCTAGTTCTGGTATATCATCAGCATAGACCTTGTCATCTTCGGTGCCATCAAGAGTATTCAAGATACCACATGTTTTCAAAGATTCCCTAACCATCTCTGCTGGAATTTCTGCCCACCACTGCTTTATCCAAGGGAGCACCAGGTTTCTCGACAGCGCTTTCTTCTTTCCCACTGGAGTGAATTCAAAGGGGCCAGTCATCATCCAGGAAAGGTACTGTCAACTGATGTTGTCCTTGAATGGTTTGTTGAGGAATTTTTGTCAGGCCACCTGGGATTACTGCCACATTGATCTTACGCCACTGCAGGTCTGATTTCACATACTCTGTCGAATAGCTCTGAAAGAATTCCAAACAAGCAGCGACCATTTGTTGTCAGGATTCCTCGGCAAACAGGTACGTATCCAGTCCTTTACACCTGAAATCAATAACAGAATACCCAGGTTAAAAATACATTGACAATTCGGAAAATCAGTGGTATGAGCATGACAAACTTTGAAATAAAGAAACAAACACGACAATAATTTACCTTTCCCATCCATCCAGCCCTTCTTGTGGAACTAATACACAAACAGTGTATGGAACAGCAAGGTCTCGTGGAGTGCATGCACTTTGAAGATCACTGCAGGTGGTAATTTTCTGCCATCAGGGGTCACTGTAAAGTTGTTCCTCTTCTTGGCAACACAGGACTTCACTGGATGGGTTTGCTGCCGTTGAATTCAAGTGTTCTGCTCAATGGAAGCTCAGATCTGAAGAACTCACCCTGATTTCTTTGCTCTGAAAATCACTCCAGAACTGTTTGATCCAATTTAGGGTCCTTCAGCGTATAACAGCCCATTGTCTTTCATTTTGCTGACATTTTCAGCTCACCGTTGAAGAGGTTTGCTTGATCTTTTCGCCAACAACAAACCATGGACTCACTGATCTCGTATTCTCTGGTGATCTATAAATTGTTCTGAACAGCCTCTGCCTCAGCCACAAATTTTAATTTCAAGGCCAAGTAGTACGAACAGCAACAAGTTTTTGGCATGATGATCGATTACGGATAACTTTGAAAGAGCGTGTGATTGTTTGAGACAGGATTCTGAACTCAGATGAATGTTTTGCCATGCACACAGTTTTATTTATACGCTTTTGAAATGTCAACTTGGATCACATATTAAATTCATGTTACCTGTGTTTTGTAGCTATTTTCAGTTAAGCGACCAATAACATTAAATATGTTTTAATGAATACATGAATAAATGAATATTCATTTTACAGTTGTGCGTTCCCCGAGAGGGATGCTTCTTTTGTTCTATGGTTTGCTGGTATGTTTATTCACTGAACAGTGCACGTGGAAAAGAAATATTCTATCTTGGCTTATACATGTACATGTAGGTAGATGTTTTGGGTTTCTTTTTCATAATTTTGTAACAGGTTCTGATGGCCAAAAGTTTAGGGTCTCGGCTTATAGGCAAGATCGGTTTATAGGCAGATAAATAAGGTACCTCAGTCACTCCAGCCACCTGCCTGCCCCTCCGTTCCAACACAAGACAGATAAACATATAATTTATATAAATTATGCAAAAACACAGCTGCAGATCATGCTCTTCCTTATGGTAAGACAAATTGTTTCGGACTGTATGCAGATGTGGTCTCTAAAACTAACAAAAAACATATTTTGACCTGTGTATTATTCTTATTATACTCACTGTGCCGTTTGCATTGAAATAGCATCCAGATCTTCAAGAGTGATTTCTGGAGCCTTTGACTCATCTTTTGCAGCTGTTGCTTTCAAATCATAAAACTCCTTCAAACCTTCTTCAAGCTCACTCGGCCGCCTTCCTTTCTGACCTGATGCTGGAGGGACATCTTGCTTGATCTGTTCATCTTGTTGATCCTCTTTGAGGGGTTTCACATCTTCATCTTTTTTCTCTGGTTCTGGTTCAGGTTCAAGGGGAATATCCACTGCGACAAAATCAAATCGCTGTGCAAGATTGGATTCCGATTTGGTCTTCATCATGCTGAAGGGTTTCATAGATGAGTTGAACTTTCTCTTTTTGTTTTTGGAAGCTGAAAACAACAATAAAAAATTATTTGCTTATCAGTGCAGGTTACCCCTTTAGTTTGTTGTGCTAGTATTATTCTCCAACCTGCCTTGCGTGCTCATCTCCCGACATCTGCAACTACTTACAAAGATGCTCAATATTTCCATCCATCATTTCAGCCATAGATCGGGTCCTCTCTATAAATCACAGCTGTAAACTTTTACATTCCTTCAAATTCACTCTTAAATCCTTTAAGTCTTTCACTGCTGGAGTCAATAACATTAACCCTTGTGAGTCTATAAATGTGGCTCAATCTAGCCTCTGTTTAAAACCATGTGTGACAAAAGTAATGAAAGTAGTGCTTTTGAGCACTACTTTCATCTGTTGTTGTCTATCCTTCAAAAAGAAAAGTTGAAAAATATTTTTCTACTTCTAGACTTGAACAAATTTAGTGTTGAAAGTGGCTGGTTCCCACGATCAGTTCGCACTATAAATATTAATCTGCTTATGATTTTAAATATAAATGTTCCATAAAGTATCTAGTGGTACATGTATACACACATATCTGTATGCTACTAAATGTCTTAATTGGAATTTACAAGAAATAAAAAAGACTTTTAAATGGTGTACATTTAACCACATATTATGAAAATGATCAGTTATTTTTATTCTAGAAAATTCTAAATACGCTCAATCAAAGCAATGTTATTAACAGTATCCTTTTTCTTTTCCATGCAAATGTAAAATGTGATTTTAAACATGTTAATAATTAACCAGTTGGGTCATTTAGAGTACAAAATTGTTTGTGGTTTCATCAACAGAATCCACTCTTAACACATAAATAATAGTTGAAATAGCTGTCAGATTTTAAAATTAATTCACCATTACACACTGCATTCAAAAACTATTGCCAATGGAATTCTGTACACTCAGTAACATACAATGTTTAACTGAAAGAAAAATGATTCACAAAACACTCAGTTTGTGGAATTTCTAACGAACATACTTATTATCTGTAACTTTTGTAAAACTGTAACTATATTTGATACATGCAGTGACAGTATCACGGCTCATGACTGTTTTCCAGAGGGAATTGAAATAATGCTGCAGTACACTATATGGAAGCAAAATTTGAAAATAATTTTGGAAATGAAGTACTGGTCACAGAATCCAAAACATCTGTGGGTAAACATGCAGATACAACCAGTTCCTTCTGTTACAACAAAGCAAATGATTAATGTAACAATTTCCTTCGAGATTCAGCTCCTTAAAGTATCATATTTGCATATAAAGAAAAGAAAAATAAACTTACAACTGTATTCATGGCTAAACTGATAAAATTATCAGAGAATGTCCACCACAGCTGTTGCACAGCACATGCATGGTTTTCTTTACAGACAGAACTGTTGTTTCAAGCAAGATCCTAGAAAAAAACACTCTGTTTTCTTTGCAGATCTTATCAAAACTGGCAATCTCCACTAGCAGCTACTTAAAACATTTTTCTTGCACTCAAACTGGGTGAGACCAAAGAGAAAAACCAAACTTAAAATTAAGTCACAAGTTGAACTGCTTAGAAACTTTTATCAGTAATACCTCATGACTAAACAAACTATCTTTGGCTATGTTACAAAAACATCAACATTGTGAATTGGGTCACAATATATTGTCAAAATACCACAGCTTGACCTTGCTCATGTGAGCTATGAAAATAAACAACATACAGCATTATTCTGGTGCATTTAATGCACAAAGAAAACGCGCAAACTTTTCACCAGCTATTCTACTCAAACAGCCTTTTTTGATAACATAAACAGTAAAAGCTAGTTTGCAAATTAATTCTTGGGTTAAAATAACATATTTTTACGCATCTCCAAACATACATTGATTACATTGTATGTTCTAGTTACATGCAAAGTAGACATTAGTATTACCACTAACCCTTTATCATTATTTTATTTCTAGCACATTAAGTCTACACTTTAAAACAAAAAAGCTAAAATGTAAGCTAAAATCATGACTATGACTTAAATATTCTAAAGTGAACAATGTTGTTCAGCATTACAGTTATGCACCACTTTGAAAAAAAGTAAGCTATTGTTCATATGACACATCTTGTTTTCCTTTTAGGACAGCCATGTGATATGCAACTGTATTCTCCATAAGATAGCATGATAATATGAACTTCTTCAGTCAGTTTAGCATCAATCAGAAAAAACAAATCTCTTACTAGTTGTTCCAGCAGACAGCCATAGCATTTCTGACAAATACATCTTACATAGCTTTACTTAAATGGAAGTACGATGGTCAGCCTTAGCAGGGTTTAGAATCAACAGCAATGAAGCCAGTAACTTTAAACCGATCACATAAATTAACTTATTATATGGCTTGCTCCGTGAGCGGGCAAGATGAATCAAATCCTTTGCGTGATTGGCTACCTGAGCGGACAAGATGGAGCTATCTTGCCCACTCAGGACTACCTGCCATGTCCCGCAAGGAAAATTTCCCTGAAAGCCATGTAATAAATCCTTTATTGACCAAGCTTGTTCGGTCAAGATGGCTGGATATTGGCCTCATTCTTTTTTTTGCGAGTTTATGGACCTCGATTCTGTCTCGGTCCATAAACATGCAAAAAATGAACTTGGCCACTATCCAGCCATCTTGACCTCACACTTGGTCAATATATCATACACTGTAATGTAATAGTTCCTTCAGTATGTAATTTATAATCTTGCTTCTTTACTTCAACATCAACCTTATAACTGTCCTCGAACTTTTTTTGTTAGCAAATTTAAAAAAATTATGACAAGTTAGCTAGTAAATCATTGTTAAGCAAATAAAAGAACTAGTCACCAATGAAATTATAAATTCAGCCATGCTCGACAAGGAAAAAACACCTAACTAAATTAGTAAATTAACCATAAGTCCAAAGAGTGATGAATGTTTAATTTCTCCTAACCAAATCAATTCACTACCAAGTTAACAGGTACCTGTCATGAGAATAAGGAATTTCATCCACTGGATGTCTAGATGTAACACCAAATCCTCATAACTGACATTAAAAGAAATGTAAGGGGTTCAGTAAGGAGAATTTATATTTCTAACTTAAACTACAATCATGGACAAAAGTCTTGGTACAAATTTGCACTTTTGGCACTTTTGCGTACATGATAGGCACGAATACAACTTCACCTGCCTAACCTCACCCCCCAACCCCCATACAATGTTGAAAACTAGTAGGTGCAATTTCAACTGATTGTCAACATTGTGTTGGGTGGGGAGGGGGGGACAGCAACCCATTTATAAAGGATATAGCAGCACTTTCTTCATACTTCAGTTCTAAAACACAGATAATCCCTTACATTACATAAGTGTCCCAAGGACTTTTGTCCACGATCGTAGTAATCTCATCCCGAATATCCAGTAATTGATGTACTTACGTTTCTTAAGGGATTTCCTTTCCTTCACAGGTTTTTGCTCAAGGTCTGCAATTGGCTGTAACTCTATGTCCTTCTCTTTTTCAAGATCTTTAACCTTCTCGATTTTCACAATTTTTTCATCCTTTGCATCTTTCTTCTGAACTCTCACAGGTTGTGCATCAGGAGTCTTTGATTCAGCTGTATATTCAGGAGCAGACTTCTTTCGTTCTCTTGATTCTGTCCCACTTTTGACAGTGTCCCCCTCTGGTGAACCAGGCAGTGTTTTTGATCGCTGTTTCCTAGACACTTTAACCTTGTCCATAGTAGATGGCCTGCGTGAAAACATGGCTTTGATTGCTGAAGAGACTGCTCCGTGCTGTGGCATATCAACATCTTCCTCAGGGCTTTTTGGCTCCTTGTCCTTATCACTTCCAAATAATGACTTCTTTCTTTTCTTTTTGCTTCCTCTTCTCCTTTTCAGAGAGTCATTTTCTGGGCTTAAATCTTGTTCTTCGTTTACCTGGTTTTCCTCATTTGTTACCTTGTCAGCTTTCTTCTCCTTCTTGGAGGAACTTCTAGCACTGGGTGAAGAAGGTGGGCTCTTCTCGTTGTTTGCAACAGATACGGGTTTCCGCTGCATGTCAAGTTTTGGCAAAGAGTCACTGCTACTGTCAGAAAATTTCTTCATCTTAACATCATCAGAAGAAGCTTTCTTGGCGAGAGAGAAAGTAATGTCTTCAAACTTTTTCATCTCAGTTGGTGATAAAACCCCTCCACAGATACTATGAGGTCGGTCTTCAAGCTTTAGAATAGGCCTTGGGGGTGTGACCTTGGCGTCGTCTTTAGAAATCAAGAACTTTGCTCTGAGTTCAGCAACAGAAGGAATTTTGACTTCAGTGTTAGTGGTCGTTTTGAGACCTTTCTCTCTGATCAGATCATTTATAATATCTGCATGCACTGATGAAGCAATTGTTTTGTATCGCGGCTTACCATTTTTCATTTTTCCTTTTTGTACATCATCAACCGAACTTCTCTTCCCAATAATGCTGATCTTTGGAATATGTTCTACTTCTCTGTGATTGTTTCTTTCAGTAGAAACCTTTCTAATTTTTTCTTCAAGTTTATTATCTGCAGTAGTAGTTCTTCCATCAACCTTATCTTGAATCACTTCAACGGTAGCATCTGACTTCAAATTTTTGCCATTTTCAGACTGTAAGGTCTGATCTTTTTGTCTGGCCTCCTTAGTCATGTTTGCTGCTGGCTGCAAACCAGCAAAGAAACGTTCCCTTTCTTCACGCCTCCTCCTCCTTCTCTCTCTCAACTTCAACACAGTATCTCTTGTTGAACCATCATTGGCATCCAAAGGCTTGACTTGCACTTTATCAGCATTAGATGCTGCTGGCTCCTTAGAGTGTGCTGATTTCTCTGTGGCATCAAGAGAACTTCCATTGTCTTTGTCAACAGAATTCACTTTACACTCAGCTCGTTTCCTTGCACGTAACTCCAACGGTGACGGCGTTTCTACTGGGCCAACATAACGAACTTTAGGTTCTTTAACAGTCTTATTAACACTATCATCTTCCTTAGACGATTGTGTTACCTTTGGAGAAACTTGTAATTTCTCATCACCTGATGTGGCTGATGTTGTGTCTGGTTTGATCGATTCAGAGGTGATTTTCAACTCAGGGACTTCTTTTTCCTGTGAAGATTTCCTCCTCGCCATTCTCTCCCTGCTTTTCCTTGACTGTGGTGTTTTGCTCTCTGATTTCTCTTCTGTAGTATTCTCATCTGCCAATGGTTCCACCACAGGAGAAGTTGATCGTGATCTTCCCTCTTCAGGTGATGTGGAATGCCTTGAGTCAGGTGACTTATCCTTTTTGGTTTGATCCCAAAATTTCAATTTACTTAGCATGGAATTCTTTCCCTTTTCAATCTGGACATCAAAAGACTGAGCTTTCTTAAAATTGCTTCTCCTTCTTTGAAGAAGTGCAGGATCTACCAATGGCTCAGGACTACGGCGACGGCCACCAAAAGTCCTTTCAGCACTAGAACTTCTTGGTAAACCTAACATCCCTGGCAAAGAAACACGTCGTTTCAGTGGTGGTCGAGAAGCTCTTGAACTTTCCGACTCTAAATCACTGGACTCTTCGCCTGATTTTGCTTCTTTATTTGTAAAGTATTTTCCAGGCACAGAAAACTTCTTCAGCAATTCAGGAGTTGTCTTTGAGTCACTGGAAAATGAGAAAAACCTACCAGGACCAGATATCTTTCTCTTTGGAGGTGTCACAGGTGGAGAATGTGAAGACGATGACGATCCCCTTCTTGTTGGTGAACCTTTGACAGAGTCTTTGACAGAATCTTTTGAGTCTTTTCTGGAAAAAAGCCCAGAACTTCTCTTCTGCAATCTGTCTTCATCATCTTCAGAATCAGTTGATTCCCGAGACTTTTTACGTGAAAAAAGGCCTGTAATCTTTCTAGCAGGCTTCACTTTGTTTTCATCTTTTACTGCAGTTGCAGATCCAGCACTAACGCTCCTTTTATGACTCTTTTTAAATTTCACACCCTCCTCCCCTCCTGAACTTTGTCGCTGGGAAGATTTCCCACTGCTATTTAACTTCTTTTCACTTGATAACTGCTTCTCTAGTTTTGCACTTTCCTTTGAACTATTTCCCTCAATCGATTCTTGCTTCTTCACTAAGTTTGGTGTTTTTCCTTTTTTGGAATCACTCCTGTTAAGAGATCCTTCATAAACGCTGGCAATCTCCCTACTTAAAAGTGAAATATTTCTTGCTGCAGAAGATTCTAGCTCGTCACCATTATCACTTGAGGCGCCCTGACTACCACTGCTGCCACTTTGTCTTCGCGAGCCACTTGTTGTACTAGCTTCACTCTTCGAGCTTGGCGAGTCTTTGCGTGGAAGACTACCAAAATACTGAACTGTGGGTGATGTCAGCGATGCTGGTTTGTCAGACTTTACCCCATGACTTCCTGCATAATGAACAGTTGGAGATGAAGTTGCTGATGTTGTTTCAACTGGGCTAAGTTTTCTGTACGAAGAAGCTCTTTGACTTTCCCCACTTTTGCCATAATCATTGTCATTAACAGAGGAAGGTGAAATAGGTCTTCTTGACACTGTTTCGAGACTCAATTTTCGACTACAAGAAGTGTGAGTTTCACTGTCACTATTAAAACCTTGTGATGAAGAAGAGCGTGTTCTCCTCACTGGCAGTGTAAAAGGAGAATCCCTTAAAGAACTACTCGAATGTTGTCTAACAGGAGGGTCACTGGGACCCCATCCACACTCAGTCTCACGCAGTGTAATACTTGATCGCTGTCTAATAGGAACTCCTCCTGGGATCCAGTTTGAGTCAGTATTAAGAGAAGATCTACCAGCATTTCTGTTTGAAATAGTTGACACATGTCTTGCTGAATATGAGGGAGTTGAATCTCTTAGAGTTGTTGATGTAGAACCGGTTTTAATGCTACCATAGGAACTTTTGCGCAGAATACTACTGCTACCAACGGGTCGGCTACTCAGAGAACTGGTGCCCAATCTGCGAGATGTTGGTTTCTTTAGATCGTCAGTTAAAGAAGAGTTTGTTGAAGTACCATAAGTCCGCAAACTTCCATATCTCAAAGATTGTGATGAAGGTGTCGTGGATGAATTTGTAGATGATGAAGAAGTTGATCTGTACCTTGTAGGGTGTGATGAATCTTTACCATTAGTAGTGTTTGATCCTGAATAATTCTTTGGAAGAGAATAGTATCTTCTTGGTAATGAAGAAGGTAGAGACTGTGAGTCTTTATATCTGTGTGACATGTTAGTATCTATTTGCTCAACTCCACAGTTACAAACCAAATCATTGTCAGTGATACTTGGGTAAGAAGCATGCTTGCTTAAACTCTCCAAATGTTCTCCAATTGAAATTGAAACACTTGTTGTAAATGTTCTTGCTGACAATGGCTTTTTCAAGTACTCCTGCAAACAAAAGGAGAAAATGCAACTCTGTTAGTTAACAAACTCACACCACTTAAATTTACCACCACTGAATAACACCGCACAACACAAACAGTACAATGGATGTGACAAGTCAATAACCTGGCTTAGTGATATCTTGAGGGTTGATGTCTTCATCGTGGCATTAAGATCAACATTAAAATGATTAGTACACTAAACTGTTAAAGTCCAACATTTTGTTGAACCCTACAACTGAAAAACCAGCTACAATCACATTTAAGCATGACATGAATTATAATATGTTCATTCTAGATCGTCGAAAATTTGAGTCAATATCGATAAAAACAACACATTCTGTCACACACAAGTGAAAACAACAGATCTGAAAGACAATAAAAGGTATGAATGCTTTTAGTCCACTGCAATGCCCACTAATTTTCCAGTTTTTGAGTAATAGAATCAACGAACAAATTGGTTATGTTACAACTGAGCTGAAATTAAAGATGCCAAAAAAACAATAAGCGTTTGTGAACGAATTGATACATTTCGTAAGGGCACCAATATCACTTTGAATACTCCAATCTGCTTTGTTCTCATTATGCAAATTTTAGTCCATTAAAATCTTAAGTTGCTAAGTGCAATTCGTGACCAAATTTGAACTGTCACATAAAACAGAATACATATCGATTTTATAGAGATATAAAAATTCAGTATCGAAAAGTCGCGAAACCGCTTATATGTACGGAATCTTGAGTGCAGTTTGTTGGAGTGTAAAAGCTAGTAAATTTGAAGTTAACATTATTCTATTCCAATACAAGATTGATTACAACCTTCTCAAATTAACCACCCATACAGCGAATCGATCACTGGAAGGTTTTGAACAGAACTACCCTGAAATTCTGTTATACAGACTGACATAAACAAAACGAACAAATTTCAGCGAGATGAATTTACATAAGGTTTTTCGCTTCATTAAAAATTGATCAATTTCTGCATGGCCTATAGCTTCAATTCAAATCAGTCAAGCGGTGAAATGATATTCATAATAGTATAAACATATGTTTTGGAAGAGAGACCTAAGCTAGCCGAGTTTCTTGAGTGAATGAGCTTCGTTAATTCCGTGTTCAAAACTAAATGTCTACGAGAACTACTTGTAGGTTTAATTTTAGCGACTTGCCTCGTGAATACAGGTCAATTGATGAAAATTAACCTAGATAAACAACTTTGTCCGTTGTGACCGAATAAAAGATTGAAATTTGCAGAAGATCGTACCTTACATACACGAAAAGCACGCACACTGAAATGGCTTTTTCAAACCGACACGCTATATACAACATTTCTTATGGAAAAAAAATATTTTCAAGCAAAAATATTTCAGGAAAGCAGTAATTTGCATTAACCCCCGACCGTCAATGTCAAGAAGCGATCAGCACACCTCCGAAAACAACAAAATCCCTCCAAACAAAAGAAAGTTGTTGTTTGGAAATGTCTTTCAATTGTTGCTTTTCCTGCAAAGCGCCAGAGCTTTACGGCATGACAAGGCCCTTTACAAACGTAAACCATATAACTCAACATGGCGCTTGCCTGGTAAATAATACTCCAAACAAATAATTGCCACATGTAAATGAAAAAAAGACTTAGTTAAAATAATACCGCATACCGTCAGTCGACCTTTTGTGATGTTTTCGTCGTTTCCTAGCAAAATTTAACACTGACTTAGCAAAACTGAATTTAAAAAAGTTCTCAACCAAAACTTTACTTTTTTCCATTAAATAATAAAACTGACCTTACGAAATAAATAATTCGGACAATGGAAAGAATTCTGTTGTATTAAGTAAATTCCTTATCTCTCCTAAAAACATAAGCGAACATTTGTAATAATTTACCGGGCGATTAATTAAAAATTTTACGCATGTAAGGAAAGGAGTTTGAAAACGCTTCTTTAAGGTATTGTTTGTGATAAAAGATTGTGTAACCTTGTGAACAAATTTGAAGACATAATATTGCCGAAAGACAGAAACCTTGCCTATTTTAATGCTCGATAAATAGATCAAATCGTGCGATGAAAATTCTAGAAAATCTCGTCAACAAACTCGGGTATCGAATGAATTTTGACGACTGGGTAGTGAAGGGAAATCTCAGAAATTGACCAGAGAAAAAACAAGTCGTTCGTCAGGAAATACCTGCTTATATAAAGAATGTATTTCAAAATGCATAGAACCTCGAAGGAAAGGAAGCCATTGTAATGGGGACAATCATTAAAACATACATTTCAGAACAGTTTGGTCTGGCTTACCTTCGATTCCTATCTGCTCACGCGACACACAGCTCACCAACTTTAGATCTCCCTGATTCTTGCAAAAATACTTTTTTCTGCAGGTAAAAATCCTTCAGAAATTTAAGGATACGCTGTATAATACAGTTAAGTTGTTCAGTACAGCACCAGAGTTTTAATTCAGTCCGGTTCCACTAACAGACAAAATCCGGCATCTTGACAGGGCCCATGCTTCACTGGCTCGTTGCCTTGTGTTTGTTCATTGTATACAGGCACTCGACGCAGCGAGGTTAATATCGCGAGACAAATTATCAAGAAAAGGCCACTCAAGCGTAAACCCTGCTCCTCAGCATGAGCAGGACATAAAATTCTATTTCACCTCACAGATTTATCGGCTTGATCTCCACAGTTAGACTCAAGCTGTTCAACGACGGATGGCGTCCATTCAGAGAAATGGCTTCGCGGTATCTCTTAACATATTCCGCGTACAAGACAAAGTTTTCAGCTCTGGGATCAACTCACAATGCATCCAGAGGGCGAAGTTAATCGCGGATTATGTCATTTGTTCCTGTCACGTCAAGAAATGGCTCGAAATATCTGCCTCTAGTTCGCAAAGGGAAAACCTTCGCGACAGACACTTCTCATGGAGCGTTGAAAATGAAACATCACTTCTGATTGGCTATCTCAGTGACAGACCATTACATCCGTATTTATGTTTTATAAGACTTGTTTTCATTGGTCGAAAATCTTGTAAACTCGGGGAAATAAAAATCCATACTTGACCCTTTTCTGCTTCGACGCCGATGAAAACCGACTTACCAAATCGTACAAACAAAACGTTCAAGAAGTTTAAAATACCAAGGGTTTTGTCTAGTGCAGTTTGTTTTATTTTTCAACAAACATGGTGAAATGACACAGTTTTTTCTCCAATTCTTGAGACTTCGCGCGAAACATGAAATACCGTAACCGGAAATGGCGCCAAAGTCTCGCACGAATTTGGTTTCCTGAATTCGGTGAAACAACATCGGTATAAATAAGTTGTCAATTTTAAAATAAGCACGTATAAGAAAAGTCAGGGGTTTTAATCAGGAAAGACAACAATGACGGCATAATTTTTCTCTCACAAGCACGTACAAACTATGACGAAACTTCCGGTCCTTCCAAACTACTTTTCGATCCGCGTAAAGCACTTTTTGCAGGGGCACCCAACGACCGTTTTCTCTCTAATGCTGTTAGATGCTGTTTTAGGCTAACTGGAGTACTTTTAAAGCTCTGTAGGTTAATTTTAGGTTGCACTAAAAAAATTTTATCTGTTCGGATATTCTAGGGGAACTTGAGTATTCTCGAATTTATTAGGGCTTTTTTGTCCATTTCCCGAAAACCTTAGGTCTTATCGCCTTTCCGAAAATGATAGCTGACCTTTTTTCGGTACTCAAAACGACATTTTCAACAGTCCGAAAACAACAGACATTAAATTTCTCATATCACGAAAGTTCGAGGTGCCAATTCTCTCAAGAAAATCAGAGGGGATTAAAGGCCTTCCGAACAGATAATTTACCGAAACGATCTGTTGGGTGCCCCTGTTTTTGTCGAGATTAATAAATACATGGCCGCTAAAATATTGCACAGCAAACGCTTTGTGGCTTAATTTCTAAGTAGCCTCGATATCCAAACGGAATTAAGCTTCAAACGGCCATAGAAGGCGCATTTTCCGTGTTACTATGGAGTTTTCGTCGGTACTGAAAATCAGCGACTTCGATGGGCCAATTTCGATATATTTAAAATTCAGCCCAAAACAAAAGACCTCAGTACGAGGCTCCGGGGAATAACAACAGAGTTTGTGGGGTTCATTCCCCAGAACCTCGTGCTGATGTCTATTGTTTTAGGCTGAATTTTAATATTTCGAAATTGGTCTATTGTATAAATCTGCCGATGTGATTGGTTTTTCCATTATTGCTGTTCTGATAAAACACAGTCATGCGCGTTGAGCTGTGATGAGCTGTAATGACGACATAACTGAAGACGCTTATAGCTGGGGTGTCTAGGCTTTAGTTTTAGGGACTATTCAGATCAGAACTCATCTGGGGACTATTGAACTTTAGGTTATTCTTTGTCGGTGCGTCTCTGTGCTGGCCTACGTTTTTGATACAATGATTGTAAAATGAAGCTTTATTTGTTATTTTTACTTTCCCTGAACTCATGCGTTGCTGCATTAGATGAGGCATACGTTTCCACATATTTGATACTTGTTTACCACAAAGATAAAGAGTGTTTCTATTTCAGTGGCTTTTCGTGTCTACTGTGCATAATTTATGGCGTCATTAGCGCGCGCTCGTAAACCCGCATATAGAAAACATGACGAATTTGCCTTGATATTCAGCTCTGTCAGTTGAAAATTGGCTCTAGCTCACCAACGAGCGCGGGCACCCCAACTTTTTTTCCAGTCATTGTAATCAACTAATCATAAGCTTTGCGTGAGAAAAGACTGATCTAATTTATATTGCTGAAAATTGAATAAATGAGAAAAATAGCAGATACACTGTGGTCTTTTCTATTTTGTAGTCGGTAACTACGTCAAGAAATTTGGTTCAAATTATTAATCAAGGATTTAGCTTTCTGTCTGAATCAAACCTAAAATGTTTATTTGTGTCCGACACAATGTATTGACTGTAGTTTAATGCGTGTTCTTATGAGTCTGGGCTCACAAAGATTTTACAATTACTGGGAATGCGTTCTTATAATAAGCATTAAATAATGCCAAAATGGAGCATTTTCAATGCCTCACTGCTCCTTAATGAGCACATGGGCACCCCCCCTTTTTTATTTCAAAATTGAAGTTATCATATGACAAATATTCAGTGGACAAAGTTTGAACAAAAATCTATTGTCACTTTTATTTCAGAGGAATTACCTTAAATAGTTGCAATTTGCAAGCATACAGATTTTGAACAGTTATCAGATGACGCACTTTCAGAGGCGTCCTCAGTTCCGATTCATTTTGCGAGAATGTTATACAACCTCACAATCTTTCTGTTTGCGATAATTTGGCCAAGGGCCGGTAAACAATGCAGATCTTTGTTGGCTGAAACTTCCGTAATATAAACGTTGACCCGGCTTGTCTTGAAAACGCGTGCACCCAGCTCTACACAGCTACGCTGTAACGTAAAGGGATAGGACATGGGGATGGGCAATTTTTCGGAGTAACAATGTGTTTCATGATCAGAGCTAAGAGAATATCATCGTCCCTTGTCAGAGCCATGTCGCGCAAGAATTATTTTTTATTTGTAACGTTTCATGTTCCTCCTTCGTGGCCCACTTTGCACAATGTTTCTGCCGCTTTGGCTATTCTTATGAAGGATTTTTTTGCTAATTACGCGTCTAACTTCCCCACCCACCCCTCCCCTCCCCTCTTCAAAGATTCCAGTTCAGAGGTTTATCTTTTATTTCTCGATTAGATGAAAAGTACAAATCAGCCGAGAAAGAAGAGGAAAAACTCTCGGACCAGGGTTTGTTGATGAGGTACTTTTAATTAATAGAAGTGAAACTTTCAGATAAAAGATAATGGAAAATGAAATGAAAATTAAAATATTTCATCATCTATCGCTGTTAGTAGCGTGAATCTTTTAAAAGGAAGTATTTTAACTTATTGGGTATTCAACTTATTCGCGTGCTCCGGATTATGACCAAGGTACTCAATGATTGCATCACCTTCTTGAATAAATGTGAAAAAAAAACATATGCGAAACAAAACCTCCACAAGCAAGAGTGAAGGAATAGAACCATCCAGCACTAGCATTACAGCATATTCAGGATATTTCAATTTCCAGTTCCAGACGATTGTCAGCAGACTGGGCACAAAATTCTCCCCAGGCCTTCGCGTCCAGATTTCAAAATGGCGCGGATGGTGTTTTGACTGTGTGGTACTGTATGTTGCTTAAGAAAGTCATATTCCAAGAAAAGAACCTTTCTAATCAGGAGAAAGGTCGCCATTGAAAGGTTTCGAGATAATTTTCAACACTTGTGGACCAAATGGACGACGTTTTGACATCCGAGCATTGTGGGAACATGAGTTTTTAAATTATTGTGCAAAATTCAGCCTATTTGCAGGTATTTGCGGTAATCGTCGTCGCGTTCTTTGCAAGCTTTCTGGAGTACGGTGAAAAAAGATGAGAGGTGGTAAGCACACAGAATTGCTGGGATGTATCCGAACTGGAGATTTAAAGGATGTCCAAAGGTGCTTTTCAACGAAGGGAAACCTCGACAAGTTGAATCCTTTGTTGACGAAGAAATTTGAGCCACACGGAGTGAGTCAAAAAGTTATTATTAAAGTATAAGATAGTTAGAAGATTTATTAGTGACTCTTGGAAGTCTTTGTGCTAACAATAAAGTCTCTTGGCCAGAACTAGCCTTTGTGTAGACATATATAGGAAGTCAGTGGAGATTGCTTGCAGACAGGCTATATACAGAGTGATAAACTGTAAATATTTTAAAACTACTGAGCTTGTTCTGATTTTGTGCACTTTATTTTTCCCTAAACAGAGTTATGAAATACTTGCAATGATCAGAAAATTTAAACGTTATTGAGAATATATAATAAACTGTGTGACGTGTTTAAAACAAAATAAAAACATTTCAATAGAAATCAACAAATTTCAATGAACATTAAGAGAAATCAATGAAAATTGAAAATCACTCATCGTGGCTGCTTTGATCTCTATTGATTTCCAATAACTGTAAAGTTACTATTGATTATTGATTATATTTATAATCATATCTGTTACAAAATTCTCAATCATGATTGGTTCTCCACTCGCTTAGTTGCTGCGTAATCGGTAAATGATCACGTGGGTGTCTAATTACAGGTATGTAATTGCAACTTTTTGTAACTGGATACCCACATGATTCGCATGTCAATTACGCACTCTTTAATGGCTCCCTTCTTAAAGTGTACATGGCACGAAAAATAATTTCTGCTTATTTGAAAGACCTTTCAAAATACAGAAGAATGGGGTTTTTCTTTTTTAAATATCTTTTTTCGTTTTAGAGATATTGACGTTTTTCTATTATGCAAATTAGAGCAGTGATCACATCATATTTGCAACTAACGAGTGGAAAATACTTTAGAGGTTGCAAATGGGGATTTTTGGTTTTTTGACAGAAAGAGACTGGAACCAAAAGAGTTGCTATGGCAACAGCACTAAGGGTGTCATTTTGTTCTTTTCATGATGCACATTTGTGGTGCCAAGTTTCAGGAACACTGCTTCAATATTTCCAGAGATATCATTTATTCAGTATTTTCCACTTTTTAGTTGCAAACAATATGACGTCATCACTACTCTAATTTGCATAATAGAAAAATGTCAAGATCTCTAAAACGAACAAAGATATTTCAAAAAGAAAAACACCATCCTTCTGTATTTTGAAAGGCCTTTCAAATAAGCCGAAATTATTTTTTGTGTCATATACACTTTAATGTTTCCTACTTTCAAACTTATGGAAAGCACTACTGACTTTTTCACTCAAAAGAAGTTCTCCAAAGACTTCTTTAATTTTGAAATTTGTTATAGATATGATTAGTAGTAATTGGGCCTTGTGTCATACAATTGAGGGAGTAATTGTGCTCCTAATTTCAAATTGGCCTCACACTTTGCAGTTTTTCTGCCAGAGCGTGCCATTGCGGGAATCCCGCGTTTAAATCAGAGATGGCCCCCAGAAAAAAAATGAAGAAAGGGCCAATTTGGCCCTTTCCTTTTACAAGACTGCAGGCTTAACACGGGCATAACATTTTAAAAGCCACCCCAGGGCTCGAAATTGTGATGATATGGTCACCAATGCAACAAGCATTTCATCCTTGGCGACCAAAAATTCTGGTTTAGTCGCCATAATACGGCATAATGGAGACTACACTTCTCTGTGTTGATGATCAATGATAGTTATTTTGTCACACATTATGTCCTTCTAGAAAATCACATTGAAAGATCTTTGCTTCTAAAACATTCAACATAAGAAAAGAAGTCAATCCATCCTTTTACTTTGCTGTATCGATTCTCTCACATCGGAAAACTTCCAAATGGCTGATCGTGCTTGAAATCGCCCTATGATGCACTGCAAACCCTTGATCATTGACTACGTCATGTATGCCTACGTATTGTTCTTTTGTAATGCACGGATCCTTCATACTAATATTTGATTCAAAAGAAACTTTATTGAGTACAAACACTTCAAAAAGCACTTACTATTAAATTTCATCGTAGATCCTAATAAACTGCTTTATTTTTCTTGGTATCCTGATGCATTTTTTCCTTCTGTAGCTTTCAATTTATTGGCCCCTTTCCTAAAAAATTGGCCCCTAAAAAAGATCTACGGGGGCCACTTTGGCCCTCAAGTAAAATTTTCTGGCTGAAACACTGCTTTGTGCTGATCCGATTTTTAATTTATGGGGGCGATAACTCTCTGAATGGAACCCCACTCAGTCCAATTACTATTACTTACTGATTATCATTGATCGGTACACACGTATGCTCACAGGTCGTGTGATCACCAATGTTACCACTGAAAATGCTATTGAATGCCTTTGCTTTTCCCAAGCATGTTGAAATATCAGTCGCATAGTTCTTGCTTTGAATGTACATTGGATTAGACTCATCAGTCCTGATCAGGAGATGATGACAACTACAGATGAGCAGACCTTCCCCTGTTCTTCTTCTAGAGGCCATTATAATTATCTCACAACTTCTTGTACTGAGTTGGTTGTTCTTTGGGTGGTTTATATATGTAGCTGGCTGTTACAGGTTGATGGAGAATGGAGACAGTACAATTTTGTATAATTACTCAGCTAGAGATTGTCTGACAATACACCAAGCTATGTCTTATCTGGTAAACAAACATTACTTGGTGGGAATGAGAAGCTATCCCAGTAGTAATTTAGCTCAACATGATACAACATAATAATAGTTCTGTATTGTATTTTATAGGAAACAGCTCTGCATCTGGCAGTTAAATATCGGCGTGAAGACATTGTGAAGTGGTTGTTGCAACTGGAAGCTGATATTCATGCTACTGACTGTGTAAGTTTGTTTTCTCATTTTAAATTTTCCCAAAAACCATTTATAGTAAGCATCCATATCATTTTGTGTTGTCTCATATTAATTTTGTCATAATCTGTAAAAAAAGAAAAAGAATTTATCGACCCACTTTCTGTAATTTTAAACCAACATTTTTACTTCTGTTAATCCAAGGGGTTTCATTAAAGGGGCCAGGCACTGGGGAAATTAACCGGCTGTAAAAAGAACTTTGCTCAGCTGCTTCATTGATAATTTACATGTATATAATATTGTTGCTGTCCCATGCTAGATCCCTGAGGCTCACAGTCTTCTAAAAAATTAACAAGTTTATTTCAAATCATAGAAGCATGATTTTGCCTTTACAGTACATGTTATCTCCCTTACCTTCAAATTGCGAAGCAAAATCGCCCGCAAATTTGCCTACAAATTTGCCTAATTATGCATCGCAAAACACTGAAAGTCCATTTGAAATGTGTCAAAATTACACAGCAAATTCTGTAACTTGACAGTATTTTTCTGCTCCACCAGAGAAAAGGTCCAGAGGGAGGTAGAGTTTTGTGTGAAATAAACTTTGAGTCACAATATGATTTTGTGTGTTTTTATAAAGTGCTGTGAAGTGAGGAGTAAAAAGTTTTTCCACAAAAGAACCTGTTTTGATGAGTGCTAACTTCGTGTTGAAAACTTTTTTCTCACGTAATAAAATGTCACATTTGTGCAAGTGTACTTCCACATTTCCCCACAAGAGTAAACAGTCTGAAATTGACTGTGAAATCCAATTACCATGATGGAACTTGCTGGTTCATGCTTCATTGCTCTAAATTTATAGCGAAGATAGTAAAATAGTTTCAAAAATACAGTATACTTGGGAATGTTTTTTTTTTCTGTTTCTGCAATATTATTATTTCTCAGCCTGGTCAAACTGGCCCAAGAAAGCGACAAAACAATAAATAATTATTTTAGATTAGATACTCATCTCAATGTGTTTGCCATTTTTACTGGTTGCCTAGCATGTGACCAATAATTCCTTCGGAATCATCACTTGCTTGAGTTTCAAGTTTTATTATGCTACAGACAGCGACAGAAATATATAACCTGTTCACACTGAATTAAAAATAATATCATGCTCAGTTTCATTATTCTCCTGTAAAGCTTTATTCTGTGCTTTTAACTCCCCTTTAAAATGGTGGAAAGAAGCTAACTCGCACACAACGCAAGTCTCTTTACGGTATACTGTAAAGAGAGAACTCTGCTTGCATTGTTTTTAGTGCAAAGTAATAATAAAATGTAATAAAAATAATAATAATAATGATGATGATGATGATGATGATAACAATAATAATATAGGACGTAAGATGGAGTACTTTTGGGGTTAGAGTATTGGAAAAGGTCCTTAAAGTAAGCGAAATGCTAGTTCCTGATCGAAAACGTGGCTTTCAGATGTCAATATTTTTGTCAGCTGGAGACAGTATGATGGCATACTAAAAGACCGTAACAGAAGTCTGTTAAACTTTTCATTGTTAACTCTGTTAACTTCATGTAGGGGTAGCTCAGGGCACAGATCAACTCCTTTGCATGGTAGGTATAGCAGGTGGCTCTTTGAAAATACTAAGAAATTGCCTCTTTCTCACTCCCCAGAAATTTCTTTGATACCTATTGTGTTTTCAATTGGTCCTTTGCATTTTCTAGGCAGTAGGGGAAAGTTTTGTTTTTTGATTGCGCTGATCGAAAACAAACATGGCTCTTTCTGAAGACATGATTGATCATTGCAGTTATACACACAACTTACGCAGTTGTGAAATTAAAGCCTGAAAAAAATGCATGACCTCTGCGATACCAGTGCAGTGCTCTACCAACTGAGCTATCAAGCCAACTGGGAGCTGGTCACATTGTGAGTTCCCAAAGTACCCGTAGATGATGGAGAATGCAAATGAATATTGAAAGATCATATTTTTGAACTGCGGAGAAAGATATGAAGACGTGATTGATCACCGCAGTCATACACACAACTTAAGTTGTTGTGCACTGCATCCGTATCGCAGAGGTCATGGGTTCAAATCCCATTCAGGCCTGAAATTTTTTCGGGCTTTAATATCACAACTGCTTAAGTTGTGTGTATACTGTAACTGCAATGATCAATCATGTCTTCATATCTTTCTCCGCAGTTCAAATATATGATCTTTCATATATTCATTTGCATGGCTTCCTCTGTCGTGGTTTTCTTCTAAATGGCAAAATTCTGTACTTAGAACCAAAACACACCTTTAAAGATTTCAAAGTGGTAAGGAATAAGCATCAAGAAGAATCGACCAATGGTTAAGAGGGTGACAATGACTTAGAAGCAATGATATCTTCCTTGGGGTTGCAAGAAGATCTGAATCAAAGGTCTTCCTGAATACACATGAAGTTCATGTCAAATAAAACCATGAGCTACGGAACACTGTGGACAAGTTTAAAGTGAATTTCAGTTCTCGGGGCTTATGGCTGCGGTATGGAAATATCTCTTGTTAAGCCGAATTTATCACTAATTAAATTAGCATTCTCTTCTAGAGGAATTGTTTTGGTGTTACAGTTATTTATATAAACATTTCAGTTGACTTTTGCATTTTCAACAGATGGGCAACAACAGGCATTTGGATAGCACAAATATACTTTTGGAGAATGCTTGTATATATCCAAGTCACTATTTTTCATGAACACGATCTTTATGTTGTTCACCTTTTTATAATTAACTGAAGCTTTCTGACTTTGCACTTTCTGTTTTAGAAGCGTTCGTCTATTTACATAACATGTTTTTTTTTCATTCACGGTAATTTAAAAAATCAGAGAATTAAAAACACTCTTGTGAGTTTGTTTTTACTAGAAACCTATCAAAGCTGGTGATTATGGAATACAGAATAAGAAAATTTTATTTGTGATACTGTCTTTTTATGCAATCAGTGTGACACTATGAACACTGATTTATCCCTTGATCAGTGGCATCAGAATATGAGTTAGCTATACCAATTACAATAATCTCCTGTGGGCATTTGAACGGTACTGAATTTGTGCTCCAAATTACAGGAAAATACATCTGTGTAAGTCTAGGATTTCAAAATTTTCCTGTGGAGGCATGTCCCCTCCCCTCCCTCCTCTCCAAGCTTGGCAAGACCTTTTGGGCTTTGCATTGTTTCTGCCCGCTTGTCATGGTCTGATGCCTGCCTGCTAAAAAACTTACAGAAACCCCTGGTTAACCCTAATTTAGCTCAAAGGGAGGTACAGTGGATAGTTTTTGCCCAGATGGTCTGATCTTTGTCATCTTCTTCATATTTCTCATCCCTTATGGGGTTTAAATGGGGACCATCGGCCATTAAATTAGTTGTTATATAAGTTTGCAGCAGTTGTTTAGGTTGCCACACAATATTTCTCTCAACTAACACTGCTTAAGAACTCTATTCATTTCTTTTTGTTTTGACTGTGCCATAGCCTATTGGATGCCTGAGGTAACAGCTGCTATTATTCAGCACTCCAGTTTATGAACTTCAATGCATGCCTATCTGTCTTTTCTTATTAGTTTTGCTTTTGGTCTCATTAATTTAACCCACTGGCTCCTGTGCCCTGCAGAAGAATGCAGTTGGGGCAGCCATTTATGGGAAGAAGCATTACAGTCATGATGACCCAATGAGATTACTGTTAATTGACAGAGGCAACCTGATAAAATGGAACCATGGGATCATCAGTATAATATTGCATAGAGTTCTCTTCTGTTTTTTAATGACTCTTGCTATGAATTTTTTTCCAGTTTTCACGCACTGTCCTTCATACAGCTACCGATAAAACTGAAGATGTCCATTCAAGCGCTTTGTCTGCCCCTGATACTTCTACTGATGAAACTAAACGCAATAACATCATTGAATTAATTCTCAGTTGTGAAGGTGTTAATGTTAACGCCACAGATGAGGTGAGAGAATATGATGAAGCATTGAATTTTTAATTAGTAGATAAAGACACACAAAGTTAAGTTCTGACTAAAGAATTGGATATGACAATGCATTAATGACTATCATTATTATACTGAGATGCAGCTTTCAACTGGATAGCTAGACTTTCTAAAAGTCCTTTCCAATAATATTTCCATTGTTAGTTTCACTGTTGGAAAGGACTTTTCCCACTTGCAGTGCGCCAAATTTTACCGGTGCATTTTTTCACCAGTGATGTAAATACACATTAACCAATGAACAAACAAGTACTGACTATACATCATGACGTGGCGCGTGACCAATGACACAACTCGCAGAGCAAATCTCTGCTGAGTTCAAGTACTATAAAAATCTTTTTTATTTAGCTTTTGTTCTCGGAGATACTTAAGGATATAAATTTCTTCAGTTGGTACAATTGAATTTGGTTTATCCAACTTAATTTTGACTCTTTGAAAGAAGGACAGGGAAAAGCAGTGGAGGGCTATTTATCCGATCAATACGGGTTTGTTTACTTACGGACGTGATCTGAGTTCCTGCGTGATCTGGATCATTTCAGAGAATTAAGTTTGGACCTTTCAAAGAAGAACAGAGCTGTTCCTGCAGTGTGTGTAATTATTGCACTTTTAGTTGATTTAATGACTGACCAAGTAACTTCTCTACAAAGAAAGGGCATCGCAGCAAATTTGTATTGGCCGGTTTACCAACTTTACTGCTTTGAAAGCAGTCGTTGATCAATGAAGGACTTTTGGGAACAGCGATTTTATTCTCTGCCATTCGTTGCAACTTCGATTCTCAACGTAATTTAATCAAGAGAGCTTTATAGAATTAAAGTTTTCCCTGAGTAATTCCTTGTTCTTTAGTTAATTCTGATTCCTCTCGGTACAAGCTAGATCTACATAAGTTTATAGCATTTTGTCAGGCAGTCTCTGGTCGATCACTGATTAATCTCTAATCTAGACAACCAGTTTAGACTAAAACAAATAATTCCCGATCGGTTTAAACAGGGATTTGACTTTTCAGGAGGCGTTACCCAATGGAACAGCTTTTGCTGTTTGTCAATATTGCTGACTGCATACTGCACTGTACACAAATAAATTTGACACAAATAAATTTGACACAAATAAATTTGACACAAATAAATTTGACACAAATAAATTCATTTGACTTAGGGAACGTTTTGATGGAAATCATTTCTGCCTTCGCGACGATTGCACGCGGAGCACATGAAAAGTGAGAGATGTCAATCATGTTTTTCGTGGCAAAAATTTACACTCTGATTCACATTCCTGCAAGTGAAACAAGTCGACCTCTCGCAACTTACATCGCTCGCGCACGCCCTTGCGACTTCGTCGCTTGAAGATTCCTGCTCAAACTTCGCTCAAGGGAGATAAGTAGGTCAAGGATTAAGAAAAGTGCGACTTGCGGGAAGTCTACTGGATAGCCTGCATAGCTGGCAGGATTCATGAGTGAGTGATTTCTAGTGGCAGAGCTGCCATTTTATTCTCACACAGGCAAAGCCTGCAAAATTCCCATCTGCCTCATTTCTTATGGTTTTTGCTTACCACCCACTTTTATGATCCAATCGGATCTCGAGTGAGCTGTAACATGCAATGTGTTCTCCTGGGATGGATGAGGTTTAAAAAAAACGCAAATTAGGGCAGGTGGCAATTCAACTAGACTCCTCACCATTTCCCTCATGGCTTCACCGCTCATGTTCACATTCGACTTTGCCGCCAAAGCAAGATGCCAGTGGTGAAAGGGTTAAGCCCTCACGAGTGAAATTCTGCCAGCTATGTAGGCTATCAATTGGGTTCAGAATGTATTCTAAAATGTAATGCGCCTCAAAACTCTGTAACTCCCTATGGGTGAGCAAAATTCTTTAATTCCATGGTGCAACTTAAGCTAACTTGAATCATAGACTGGCACATGATCATGTTGTGCTTCTTGACATTGTGGGAAGACTACAGCTGTACAAAGGAGTGTAATGACCCCATAAAGTTTTAATTGTTTTTGTACTGCTAGTATTTGGGAATCAACAGGTGAAAACAAAAGTATTTGTTCACACAAAAATTGAATTTGAATCAAAAAAGGATGTCACCTGTAGTAATTTCAATAAACAAATTCATGTTGTTTTCAGTCTTACAGATTAAGTACTTTAAGAGACCATTTTATATACAGTTTACATATATTTTTAATTTTAGCTTTCAACTGATTATTATAATTGTGCTAGTGGGAAAATTTTTTCATGCTTGTGAAAATCACTGTATCGGAGTCTCAATTTTTTGCAAGGCTAAGATTTTTGTCTTGAAGTCCTGATTGTTCTTTTTTGTAAAATTACAGGTATAAAATTAATGATGCCTGAACGTCTTAAAGTCTGAGCATTTCATCTTCATATTTAAAACGCTTTGGAGTCTTGGTCCTGCAGTTCAAAAAGGCAATTAAAATGTCTTGTCTCACAAAGAAGAACGCTAGTGTTACCTTCTCACAAAGTCTTGCATTTATCATTGACCACCTCTAAATATAAAATTATATATAATTGACTTGTAACCACTGACAAAAGTGCATAGTTGCTTATTTATTGATTACTAAGACCCACATAGCATTTTGTGTGTGTGTGTGGCAGGGGGGGGGGGGGAGGCACAGTGGCCTCATGGTTAGTGCACTAGTCTCTGGATTGGACCCTGTTCAGGGATATTGCGTTGTGTTCTTGGGCAAGCCACTTCACTCTCACAGTACCTCTCTCCACCCAGTATAAATGGGTACCGGCAAACTTAATGCTGGGGGTAACCCTGCGATGGGCTAGCATCCCATCCAGGGGGGAGAAACTGGGATAAGCTCTGGCCTGATGGGCCACTTAGCTCGTACATGTATGCAGACTTAACCTTTTACATCTATGCATTTTTAGACCTCTGTAATGTTCTTTTGTTACAGTATGGACATACTCCTGTTAAGATTGCAGCAGAGAGTGGAAAATGTGAAGCAGTGAGGTTGCTTCTAAATAAAACAGCAAATATCACCATAGCTGATAAAGTAAGTACAAATAATATTGTGTTCATTTCATTGTTGTTGCATTTATTATTACATTTCAGGAGTACTCCCTGTACACGGTCCTGGATTTTCTCAATACATGGGCTTTATGAAATACATGTTTCTTATTAACAAAGTGCAAGGCCATACTGGGAGAATATTGCCCCAGGGTCTTGACAGTACAGAATGACATAGGACATTCTCCCAACTGGTACAGTCCTGAGTAAGCTTGGTTAATAAGAGATTTATTGCATGATGGAAAATCTTTAGAAAATTGCCAAAAGCATGGACTTGATAAGACATAGCAAACTTCAAGGGTGCAATCCTGGTCAGGAGCTGACCAGATGTTAACTTATGTCTGTTGGAAAACAAAACAAAAGGGAAAGAAAGGTGCAAGAAAAAGAAAGTCTTTTATGTGAAAGCAAGTTGTTTCAGAAACGCAAGCCATAGAACTACATGTACCACAAAATGTTCAAGAGTGATTGTGCGGGATCATTTGAGATTATAAGCCAGTGCCTGGTCCAAAACTAAGAGATTATTGGACCAGCAATGAAGCAATCTCATTGGTTGATTTTAGTTATTGGCCCTCTGAACTAACTTAGTTGTGTAATAAAATCTTTTAAGAACTGGTGTTTAATGAACAGAGTTAGAAATAGGGCCAGTACTTTCCACTCAACCAAAAATTCTGAACTATCAATCCTAGGAGTCAGCCAGGCAAGTTAGACATCATGTGTAACCTCATACAGCCTCATAGTGTATGTGTGCTAAACTGAGTTGTTTGACTCACGCTGTAGTCACTTGAGATGTAGATCGCGACGTTTCGACTGCTTACTGTAGTCTTCTTCAGGCGATAAGGTTGACTGCTTGCACGGTATCATTTATATCCTAAAGGCCGGCTGTGATTGGTGCATTTCGATCCTCCTATTGTTCCACTGTTCCGGCGAGTAGCTGTTTCCTCAGTGGTCCGCTGTTGTACTGTTCCCCTGTTGTTGTGTTTCTTGATCGTGGGTATCCATGCTTCAGGAATTTCAATTCCACTATCCCTGTTGATGTTATTAGGGTGAAGTCTTATGTGAATAGCTTCCTTGACTCTACATGTGTACCAGTGAGGATCTCGATCAATAAACTTGACCTCATTCCAGATAGGATAGTGGCCAGTCTCGTGGGTGTGTTCAGAAACGGCAGAGGTCTGGGTACAGACAAGTCGTATATCCCTGTTGTGTTCTTTGGTCCTCTCCGGCATAGATCTCCCTGTTTCCCCGATGTAGACTTTGCCGCACTCACAGGGAATCCTGTAGACAACACCATCTTGTTTAGCCGGGTTGACGGTGTCCTTTGGTCGTACTAAGTGTGACCGAAGTGTCGTGTTGGACTTAAAGACAGTGTGAATGCCTTGTTGTTCTAGGCAGCGGCAGAGAGACTCCAAAACTCCTTGGACATAAGGTAAAACGGCGGTGGATTTAAATTCCACAACAGGCTCTCTTCTTGGGGTTGTTCATGCCTTTGTGATCTTCTGTACAAAAGAGGAGGGATATCCGTTAGAAACAAGTACAGATGACAGATGTTTCTTCTCTCCAGCGGTTAATGATGGTTTGGAGATCACAGAGATCTATGCAGGAGAGGATCAAAGAACACGACAGGGATATAGGACTCGCCCGTACCCAGACCTCTGCCGTTTCTGAACACACCCAGGAGACCGGCCACTATCCTATCTGGAATGAGGTCAAGTTTATTGATCGAGATCCTCACTGGTACACATGTAGGGTCAAGGAAGCTATTCACATAAGACTTCACCCTAATAACATCAACAGGGATAGTGGAATTGAAATTCCTGAAGCATGGATACCCACAATCAAGAAACACAACAACAGGAGAACGGTACAACAGCAGACCACTGAGGGAACAGCTACTCGCCGGAACAGTGGAACAATAGGAGGATCGAAATGCACCAATCACAGCCGGCCTTTATGACATAAATGATACCGTGCAATCAGTCGACCTTATCGCCTGAAGAAGACTAGCAGTAAGCAGTTGAAATATCATGATCTACATCTCAAGTGACTACATCGTGAGACAAACGATAATACACTTTATTATTGCATCTACCACGATGAATAACAATAACAACCTTTTCCTGAGTTGTTTGCGCCCTTTCTCTAACAAGTCATAAATGCCTAACTGAAGATGGTGTCACATCTTCTTTTGTTTTCTCTTACTGTAACTTGTATTTTGCACTACCGGTATTTCTTAACAATGTCAATGTGCCTAAACTCTCTAGCTTGATATATATTAAATGGTTTAGGACCTATGAATTAAACACTAAGTTCAATGGCATCAAAATTGTGACTGTTTACCAACGATCCATCTTCTAAGTTGAGTAGCTCATAGCCACTTTTTTTTGTAGACAGATAACACAACTCTGCATGTTGCTGCTAAAAAAGGACACAAAGATGTGTTGGAGTTGTTACTGAAAACACTTGGTAACAATAACACAGGTATCATTGGAAAACAAAATAAGGTATTTTCTCTAATACTGTTATACATGTAATGTTGTATGTTGTAGGCATGGTTGCTTGGTAGTTACAGTTATATTAGACTTCAGATCAAGACAGCTGTGCCTACCTTAAGATTTGCATTACACTCTCTTACATTGATGTGAACATATGAAATATCTTATATTTGAACTTTATATTTCAATTCTCCAACATTCAACCACCAGACCTGTTAAGGAAACCTGAAGATGTGGTACATGAGAGAGAGACAATACATGTTACCATTGCCTATGATAGAAGTCCATACTAAACATTTGAGACTTTATGTTATAAAAGAATGAAAAGCAAAAAGTAAGACCATCATTTTATGATAATTCCAATTTCTATAAAACATGTAGGGAGTAAATGCTTCTATAATATTGTTACAGGATAAGGACACACCTCTTCACTTGGCTGTTACAAGTAAAAATCCAACTTGTGTTGCACTGTTGTTAAATGCCGGTGCAGCTTCTACAATGGAGGTGAAAAATGAGGTATGGCAAAATTCTCAACTTCCGATACTTTAATTTAAAACTGAAATTCTACATAATTACAAATGTAGATTGTTTGGGACTTGGGTGATGTCATGTATTATCTGTACCTGGATGTATACAGTGAAACCTGTATTAAGCGGACACCCCTGGGATCCTCACTAGTGTCCCCTTAATACAGGGTGTCCACTCAAAACAGGTTCTAGTATATTGTGCAATAATAGTGGAGCTCCGGGCAGCCCAAAGGGCCACCAAGCAGAGCCCCATACTCATATAGGAAAGAAAAGGAAACCCATGAGTTGATTTTCTCATGGTTATCATGGCTAGTGGTATTGCTCGTGGGCGCATATGCATGACGGCAGCGACGACAGCGGCGACAGAGTCGCGAAACATGGCGGCCATACTCCAAATAATAGGTTGACAGAGACATGCAGCCTTGGTTTACTGTGTACCTCTTTGATATTGGACATCCATGTTATGATCAACTGACACCTGTCAAAATAAGGTATCCGCTGACCAGTATCACGTGACCATATCGCAGGCTCAAGTTTACAGCTCGTCGCATGTTTTTTGAAGTGGACCGCTGACCAAGTGCTGGTTTTCTATTGGATTGCGGGCTCATCTCAGGTTAACTTGTTGAAAACAGGACAGGATTG
Organism: Orbicella faveolata; assembly: GCF_042242905.1. Lineage (NCBI taxonomy): Eukaryota > Metazoa > Cnidaria > Anthozoa > Scleractinia > Merulinidae > Orbicella > Orbicella faveolata. Next base: position 8,777,882 of record NW_028301542.1, read on the forward strand.
AAAGTTAACCGAATAATAACTTTTTCTTCTATACAAATGTTTCTTGCTGCTTTGTTTTGTGTATATAGTGATTATTAAAACTCAAAACAGAAGGCAAAACAATATACAGAAAACCTGACCGCAAAGTTACAAAACTCAAATCAAAATTCTACCTTTTCCTGGGTTATTTGGCTCTGAACAACCTGGCCCAGGAGCTACACTTTTAGGCTGGCCTAAATCTATATATTAGTTAATTATTAACCCTTTTGTAACACAGTGTAAGATCAGACTAGCTAAGACTGCTAATGGTAGAATGTCCAGTCAATCACTTAGCTTTAAAACAATATCACTAAACAATGTTAAGGAGGCTCAGCTGAACCTTTAGAAGTAAAATGAGCACTTAAAGTGTCTGCTTATTGCAGGTTTTGTGCAACAAAATGGCTTAAAATTGGTGTCCGCTGAATGTAGGTTTATTTTACAGTAAATGTGGGAAGAAAATTTTGGGACTTAAGGTGGCTCAAAACAGTTTTCTGTTTTTTGGGACTTTTAGAACTACATGTAGGTGCAATTTTTCAGGCTTGGAACTGTTCTGTTTTGAATGGCTGTGCTATTGTTTTAAGGTAACTCTCCACTGTTACTTTCATTGTGTTTAAGTCATAAATTAAGGTTGCACTGTCCTGCTGCATAGCAACAAACCTGGCCCCCTTTTACCATCAATTGCATCTATCTCAGTTGCATCTATCTTTAAAACTAAGCTGGTGACCCCATATTTTTTTGCAAAAATCTTTTTATTACACACAGAAGACAAAACAGGCAAAATTTTAAAACTTCTGTGGATTAGATTTTTCTTCAATTAAACAAAAATGGAAATTTCAAAGTAGGAGAGATTCCACTCCACAGTTGTTGTTTTTTTTTGCTTTTACAATTTTGCACATGCATTCTGCTCTTGCTGTTGAATAATCTTTTTGCATTTAAAAGGTAAAGTCACCACATCAGTTTTTTGAGATATTAGCTTCGTTTCGTGGATAAGGTATTTTTCGTGTGCGTTCTACACGCAAATTAAAATCTCAACTTTGCAAGATCGCCCCTTGCGCATGCATGAAGGTGGTCCACTGATCAGTAAAGTCTGTGATCTCCATGCAAATAAATGCGAATAGTGTTTTCTTTTTCGCTGTTGTTGTTTGCAGCATAAGCGGTAGAAGGAGAGTACCATAAATACATGTACCCAAAGGCAAGACTAGACAAGTAGAAAGAACAAAGAAAACCTGAAGAGTAGTTGTTTTCCTGCTGTTTTTGCGATTGATAGCTGGCACGATAGATTGCAACATCAACATCACAATTTTTGTTTATGTTCCAGCACAGCTGTTTAAAATAATGTTTTTCCCTTTAAATTGCCAGAAGGATGGATGTTTTTGAAGGTAAAAATAACTGATAATGCAAACAGCTTAATAAAGTTGGCGGAAACAAAGTTTTTCAAAGTAGGCCTTGTGACTCCTCAGGTCATCACGTGATGCCTCACGTTGAAGTGTGCACTAGAGCCCAGGCATCTCACAGAAATATTACTGTTTTGAGCCATCTAAAGCTGGTGTCCACTTAATTAATAGAACAGGTTTCACTGTACTCTGTTATTTTCCTATAAATTAACTGATAAATATAGACTTGCATTTAATTTGACATGTTGATGTTACCCCGGTCCCATATAACACCACAATAAACATGTAGCACTTCAAAGCATTGTATTTCATCGCTGAACAACTCATACATTCCCTTTTCTCTGTTCTTGAACGTTTTTCCCTTGTGTACGATTACCCCGGATGTACTAGCCTACGTCACGTGTAACACACCTCCGTTTAGGGCTAATGGCTTCACATTTCCAGTTAAAAACTGTTTCTTAACATTGACATAAACTATTACTAAAAGTGTGTTTAAAAAAAAAAAATGTTAGCCAAGTGATACCTTAATTTCTTTGTTACCACTTTCTGACTGTTAAGTACTGATGTTGGAGGCAAATATGCACCATGATGTCTTGATGGATATGGAGACATTCCTTTCATAACAAAGTACATGTACATGTGTGTGTTTTGTGTAACAGAACCTTGTTGTATTATTAATGATCATGTTTCATTAATTTTATTCTCACCGCAGCAAGGCCAAACTGTGACTGATTTGGCTAGAGAACATGGCAATGAAGAAATCATCAAATTACTGAAAAATCCTCAAAAAGTGAAAGAGGTCAGTTTGTTTTATTAGAATTGGAACTCTGATCTTTAATACTTCTTTTAAACATGTTTGATAAGTTGTGATACTGAAAATGGGGCAAACATATTGCACAATAAAGAATTTGTACTGGAATTTCATGGATTTTGAGCTTAAATAATTTACTCCATAATAACCTCTGACTTTCTTTGCTGTTAGTCATGGATCATAAACTGATTTTATAATCAAGTGATCTTTACTGATCATCATTAATAAATAAATATGTTTCAGGGGAGAATACCTAATTTTTGCCAGTGATTTTGAAACAAATTAGTGTGAATTTGGAGACTCAAAACTTTTACAGGAAATTAGCAATAGTGTATCTATCAGCATGTTGCAGAACAGTATCACTAACATCACATATATAATCACGGACTGGTTATTTTCCAAAAGATTGAAGAATGCATTGAAATTTAGGAGGACCTACAGTGTACAAAATTCTCTTGGCCACTTAACAGGGGTAAGTAGGTGGCTGTTGCCACTTAATAGAAGTGGCTGGTTAATAGCGGAGCTCCGGCGGCCCAAAACGCCGCCAAGTGGAGCCCCATTCTCATATAGGAAAGAAAAGGAAACCCTTGAGTTGATTTTCTCATAGTTATCATGGCTATTGGTATTGCTTATGGGCGTGTACATACGACGGCGACGATGGAGTTGCGCAATATGGCGGCCATACTCCAAATAATAGGTTGACAGAGACATGCTGCCTTGGTTTACCACGTACTTCTTTGATATTGGACATCCATTTTATGATCATTTGACACCTGTCAAAACAAGGTATCCGCTGACCAGTATCATGTGACCATATTGTAGGCCCAAGTTTACAGGTCATTGAAGTCACATGTTTTTTGAAGTTGACCTCTGATCAAGTGCTGTTTTTCGATTGGATCACGGGTTCATGTTAGGTTAACTTGTTGAAAACAGGGCAGGATTGTTCGGAAGCCAGTTAACGCTAACCTAGGATTAAAAGTTAACCAAATTATGACTTTTTCTTCTCTAAAAATGTTTTTTACTGCTTTGTTTTGTGTATATAGTGATTATTAAAACTCAAAACAGAAGGCTAAACAATATACAGAAAACCTCAATGCAAAGTTACAAAACTCAAATAAAAATTCTACCTTTTTCTGGGTTAGCTTAATCGGGCTCTGAACAACCCGGCCCAGGAGCTACGCTTTTAGGCTGGCCTAAATCTATATATTAGGGGTTATATTTACAGTGTTTTACTGACAATAATTTCGGAACTGTGTTACATAGCTACTTAACAGGGGGTGACCGCTTAAAAGTGGGCCACTTAATGGGGGTTTGACTGTAGTTCAATTAAAGTTATTTTATTATAAGTTTTTTTTTTCCCATTAAAATCCCTTAAATTCCCATAGAAACCCTATGTTTTTGTGATACACATGCCCTATTTTTAGTATGGCAGATCTACCACAAAAAGTTCTGTCTACTTTGTCAGTAACGCAGGCAGCATGGAGGCAGTGTGGCCGAGTGGTTAGGGCGACAGACTTGAAATCTGGAGGTTGTGGGTTCAAGTCCCGCTCTGACCGCTAAGCTAGAGTTGTTTCTCGGTAGACCGTAGTTCAACTCCTCAGCCATGTTTGTAACAAGCCAACTGGTCTACGTCCTGCCAGTTGGGATTTTAAACCATGTTATGTTTATTTGCATTAATTGTTTCATCATTTGTTTCCATTGACCCTGAAAAGCCCCATTGGGGGAGTGGTCAATTAAGGTATTTTTATTACTATATTTATTATTGATAGCATTGTAGGAAGTAATATTGGGATCTGTCAACCAATTAAACAATGCAAGCATGAATGATGCAATGAATTGACCTACAATAGCTAAATTGACTCCCATTGTAAAATTCATTTCAGTTCCTCCTGGGGAAGCCAAAGTCAGTTACTTCAAAATCTTCACTTGGAAGATTTTGCTCTGTGGAGTCAGATAGTTGTAAGTGATTTCCTGGTTTGCATTGAATGGTATACATCTGATCAATTATGCTGGTCAATTATGCTATGCTGTACGGTTACCACAGCTCCATAGGGTAATCTTTTAGGGTGTCAAGTGTGTTGGTGTTCACTCTTGAAAGTTTTTATTATTATTATTATCATTATCATTATCATTATCATTATCATTATTATTAATATTATTTTACTATTAAATTCAGTGAAACCTAGTACAGTGTGACTACTCCAACCTAAGCCACAGGACAAAATTCTGTGCAAATTGCTGAATGAAAAACTTCCAAGGATGTTAACAATATTATTCTGACATTTATTATTGCTCTATACCCAAACATAGGAGTTTGTCACTGTTTATGTAACTTTAGTAGTCAGTTTTTTCAATTTCCTTTGGTGAATTCTTTCAACATCTTTACAGTACAAAGAATCTGGCAAGGTGAGAATTTGAAGACAAAACAAAAAGTAGGACTTATAAGGAAGTTTCTTCATTGTTTGCAAATTTGTTTCTTTCTGGTCTCTGTATAAAAAAAGTGTTCATTCATTTCTGTCTGTCATGCAATGTTCCTTCCTTTCAAGGATTAAACTCCCGGTAAATGTGAAGAGGGCTAACACTTAATTGGGTTTGCTACATGTACTTTCACCTCCAACTGACTACAGAGGACTGCCTCTCACGAAAAGAATTTAACGCATAATAATTTATTACATTTAATTTCGGATGATAACGTTAACCTCTAACATTTAGGGAGGCACACCATAGCACACCATTCTTCAGTGTATAATGTTAGCAGTAATAACTATATTTGACAATCTCTCTTTCCTCTTTCACTTTGCTCAGCTGAATAGAAAAAAATTTCTGTTTCAATATATTAAATGAAGGACGCAAATTATACTTAGCTGCAATATGTGGAGGGAGCCGCCAACAATCAAGTTTATTTTCACGAAACTGAAACACACCATATACGGGTTTCTACAACATACAAAGAAGCAGTGAAGAGTAAATCAAACAGTAACGAGCCAGAGAATATGCGTGAAAATTAAGATGCTATCTTACACAATGATAATTGCAATAAGGACAATAGTCTCAAGTGAACTGGTTGGTGTCAATTGGTGTGATATTCACGACAAGTGGTTTATAAAGCCTGATTATCCCAATGGGAATAAATACAATACATTAGCAAATTAAAGTAACCAAATGAAATGCATAATGTGTGTTGTGTTTAGAATTAAGTTTATTTACTGGATGTAAAATTAATGACCTTCTTTTCAGTTAAATCTCTAAATGAAGTGTTTTTTTTTTGATGAAGTTTTTAACTTTAACTTACAGCTGCCATCAATGCTGGAAGGCAAGAATTAGTCTTACTGCACCCTTCCCAAAAAAGTGAGTATTATAAAATAGGTCTGCAATGCATGCACATGTGTGTGATGGATTTTTGTACTGAGCTTGAGATGACTCTAATGTCAGTGGAGCCCGAATATGTTCTACAGTTTATTCTATAAAGATCAGTGAAATACCAGCTGCACTTTCGTGCAAAAACTTGATATCTTTAAAAGTGAAAATAACATGCTAAGTTGCTATGGTGACATAACAAATGACGCCTTTTGCAGCAAAAGCGAAATGGTTTGGTGTTTCATTGGTTTTTAATATAATTTATAATAAATAGAAAAACATTGTTTGACATTCTACATTGTTTTCATACTACGTTACTGCGAAGTTGACTGCGAGATACTGAGTACCCTATTTGTTATGATTTGCCACTATTTGCCACTATTCGAGACTGTTCGCCACTATTCGAGACTATTCACACTATTCGGACTATTCGCTATTCGCTATTCGGGACTATTCGGAACTGTTCGCTGTTCGCTATTCGCGACTATTTGCTATTCGCTATTCGGGTTTTCCAGACATCCCAGAGTGTTCGTCTTCCCTCGTCGTTTTTCACCTGCTGCTAACAGTTTTCAGAAAAAAAGCTTTTTTTTTTTAATTACTTTTTGCTTTGTTTTTGCAGGCCCATAATTGGCCCGCAGGCATTACGTGAGAATAATGCCCTAGAATTAGCCAATTAGTTGTATTGGCTACCAATCAACTTGCAAGAAAATGGAAGACAAAAAAAGCCATTGTAGCTCATTGTGTGGCGGATTTTTTTTAAAAAAATGGTGTAAAAACTGTTTTTTTTTTTTCAGAAAAATTAGCGCTGCGCACTCGCTCAATTTCAAAATCACGCGTATGATTTCAGACCAAAATGCACTCCTCTCAGTTCATTACCATGATATATCATTCAAAAGCATTGTTTAGCTAGTTTGCATTTTGTTATTTATCAGATACAAATGTTGATCCATCTTTCAGTTATGCCACTTCAAGTCAATGCAAACCAAGTAATCTTTAACCACCAAATTAACGCAAACATCAGTGGTGGAACTGTTGCTGTGGGACCTGGTGCTCAAGTGGTAAATGCACAAGATCTAACTGCTGTGTAAGTGGAGCTACAGTTCATTGTCTGTAACATGAAGTAAGGTTACCACGGTAAAAGTCTGTTTTATGAGCCAAGCGACCCGTAGGTTGTTCTGCAGCGCACAGCATCTAGGAGTACTTCTACTCACTGCCGGATGGAATGCTAGTCCATCACAGAGTTACCCTGCAGCGGTGAAAGCAGATTTGCACTGTGTCATTATTTGACTACTAATTACTAATTAATTTTGTTTTATCTTTGGTATTTAAATTTTGAAGCTGCAATGGGGTTTAAATGACAACTGCGCCAATTAACGCGAGAAAAAAAAAAATAGAAGGCTTCTGATATAATTTTGTAGGCAATGACTCTATTCTCTTTTGTCCGAAATGCGTAGTAATCCCATTGTATCCCTCTGGAAAGAGAGAGGCATTGTGAAAGTGAAGCGTCTTTCCCTAAGAACACAACGCAGTGACCCATGCCGGGATTCAAACACTTGATCCAGAGCACACTAACCACGAGGCCGCCTCGCCTTACCCTGTGGCATGAGGTGACTGAGAGTATTTATGCTCTCCCAAGATGCGAAGCTAGTTCGTCGTAGTTAAGCTGCCTCTTATCATCGTCATCATCGTCGTCGTCGTGTTCATCATCATCATCATTGTTATCATCATCATTAGTTCCTTTTCCTCGAGTGAGGAATAGGGCGGGAGATTGACTCTCCCCAATCTCGTTCCTCGAGTCTTCGTCCGTTATTGATTGATTGATTGATTGATTGATTCACTGACTGACTGACTGACTGATTGATTGATTGATTGATTGATTGATTGCTGTGCAAGTTCGACAGAACGAGCGACTCTTCCAGTTCCGTTACAGGCTCAATTTTGATTGGAAATTAGCAGAAGTAGAACATCGGCGTCTTCATTGAGCCACATGTTTGGTAGCTAGGCATGTGCAATTCAACCGGAAGTCAGATATTTTCGGGCTTCAAATGGGATCTTTCCGATCTTTCCAGGGTCGCTGACCAGGGTCGCTCGTTTGCCGCCGACCGCTGGTCACAGCGAACGAAGACTCTGAGTGCAAGGTTGTACTCTCTCCCCATCGATCTCTGTCGTGCGCAATAGAGGAGGCTTAGATGTTACTCCGTACTCGTGAAGTTCTTCCTCCACTGTCCGTTCATCCTCTCTTTCTCTATATGGTACCCATCTTTTCTTTCTCTATTCGTAACCAATGAGCAATCCACTACCACCGTCTCTTCCTCACTTGAGTGCTGTCTGGCTCTTCTGACTTCGTCGTTACGTACTTTTACTGGGCATTGTATCTTGAAGATTCTCTAAAGAGGTGCCTCATTTAAAGTGACATTTCAAGGTCTTCTAAAAACAAACCCAGAGCGTGCTTTTTTAACGAAAAAAAATAAGCAGGGAGTCCAATTCATTGATCAAATTTTAATTTTAATTTCAATTTGAAACTTAACAGCAGAGGTTGGTTGATGCTGTAGCTGAGGATTTCCCTCGAGAAATGAAGAGTAATAGAACATGCACGATTGATGATCGGAAGACTTAAGGCTCTCGTATCTTTTATCCTTAGAAATAATGTACCTCTACAGTCTGGGCCACCTGACGAGAGTAATTTTGACGTGACCGTGACTGGCGGTAACGCATGTGTGGGTGTCCGTCCCGTGATCAATGTGGCTCCAGGAACACCCGGGTAAGGAATAGTGAGAACTGTTAACAAGGATGTTTCTACTCTCGTACAAATAGGACAAAAATTTGGAAAATAACACGTAAGAGGTACCAAGATCCTGTTTTGTGGGCCTGGAATTTTTTGTTTGTTTGTTTTTTTTCATCCCTACGGGATACCAATTCTAAAAGAAGACATAAACTAGCACTTGAATAGCGATAAAGACGATTGCATCGAATACCTTCCACTTGTAAAGTTATATGTACATTATCTTCTGTCATATTTCTTCGGCTCAATACCCTAAAAGTTGCCGCAAAAGCTCCCGCTGTAAACCTTTTGAGGCTTAACACCCGAAGAGTTACCAAAACCGCTTTTTTAACCTTTTCGTTATATTGGAGTCCCCCCGGGGATTTAACCTCCATAACTTCCAAGGCTGTGTTGCGCGACGTCGCGGCGATGTACTCCAGCTAGTAGGTCGACCGAGTCGTGCAGTCTTGGTTTACAGCGTACATCTTCGTTATTGGACATCCATGTTATGGTTAAGTGACAGCTATCAAAACAAGGTATCTGCTGACCAGTATCACGTGACCATATCGCGGGCCTAGCCCACCAGGTCGCCTATTTTATTGTAGTTGACCGTTGCCGGGGTACTGGTTTTTGATTGGATCGTGGGCTCAAGTACGTACAAAGGCGAAATTTTTGACGCGAATTAACCTCTGGTGCGTTGTTGACTTTATTGTTAACTTACTTCAGGAGCTCCGCTTTTAAGCTTGGCTAAATCTATATATTATTTCTTTCAGAACTCCAGGTACTGCTGGTAGCAAGGATGGTCCATTCTTTCCAGGACCCCAGGAGAATAATGATACTAGCTCAGGATTTCCTACAGAAAATCCAAGTACGGAGTTATTGCCCGGTCCGTGTCAAGAAGAATCTTCATCGGATAAGCTGAATGAGTCAGCTCGCCTTCCAGTTCAAGAACAGTCGCAGGCAGATAAATTAAGTGAGTCAGCTCGCCGCCCAGTTCAAGAGGAATTTCCGACAGATAAATTAAGTGAGTCAGCTCGCCGCCCAGTTCAAGAGGAATTTCCGACAGATAAATTAAGTGAGTCAGCTCGCCGCCCAGTTCAAGAGGAATTTCCGGCAGATAAATTAAGTGAGTCAGCTCGCCGCCCAGTTCAAGAAGAACAGCCCACAAATAAATCGAACCTGCCATCATTATCCAGTCCGGTTCAGGAGGAATGCTCGACGAATAAATTGAATGTTTCAACAACTAGCCCAGTTGAGGAGAAATCGACTGCTTCACTGCCCTTTTCAGTACCTGAACAAAAACCTACCCTAAAAGCAGATGGACAAATAAACATTTCTCACATGAGTAACCAACCCAGAACTGAAGGTAGTGGACCTGGCAGATCCTCCACTGATGGAAGAGTTACAGACATTATTGGACCTGCTAACGATATTGGAACTGTGGACAACGCGGCGATTGGAACTGTTAAATCAGTGAGAGATGGCACTGTGCAAGAAGTTATTGCACCTATTGATGCTGTTGAGGCTGCTGAAGACAGCAGTACTGCCAGTAATTCTGGGAAGGCGTTATTAGGGGCCACGTCGTTCAAGCCCGATGAAGCATCAAAGCAAACGTGGCAGAGAAATCTAAGAAGTGGAAGTCCTAGAAATACCAGCCCAATAACTCGTTCAGTGCCGAAGGCGGCACAAGATCGATTGTTGCATGAGGTGAATTGTTCCCCATCCAACGACACGTTCGGTTTGGATCCACTGTGTGGGGCACCAGAATCACAGCTGAAATTATCTGGTAACAGGGATGTCGCACTACCTCGAGTTTCCTTAGCAGACAGCTCAGGAACTTCTTTGCTGGTCAAAACTCCAGAGAAGCCAAAGTCAACTGTGGCACCAAGTATCAATGTTGCCTCTAATGTTACCGATGCTGGCCCCTATATTAGACCTCCCTTGGCTAGCCCCACATGTGGCTCCAGCATTTCATTGACGTGTGCTCCCTCTCCTTCTTGCAGCAAGGAGTCTTCTCACAGAAAGGCTCAACATTCCAGAGGTGATGCGATTCTGGATAGCAACCTTCCTGCCGGTGCAGTGTCAAATGTTAACCAATCAATGAGAACTGCTTGTAACGGTGAAGCGTCGTTTCCAGGTAATCACCATGGAGACAACCCCGTAGGTACTTCACGGGACAACATTAGCAGTGGAACGCAATCGTCAGCAGATGGACATCCGACCTCCATCTTAAAAGACGACAATCCGGAGGATGACCGTAAAGGTCACCAAACATGTGAACCTGAATGTCGCCTCATGTAAACTTAAGCGGCGCTTAGAAGTAAAAAAATTAAGAAGTTTATCGAAAACGCTTTAATATGAAAGTTGCATTTGGCTGAAGTTTTCGTACAAAGATGCTTCAATTTTAGTGACATTTTAAAGGAGCATTTTCAGACCATTCCAAAAAGTTTTAAAATTAAATAGAAGTGACTAAGTTTAAGGCTTAGTTTTGTTTAGCGACTTAGTAGGTAAGCCGTATGTGGCAGCTGTTCTCAAAAGGATATAGGTATGTCTTAAGTGAAAAAAGGAACCTTCAGATCTAGAAGCTATTTTCTAGGCCGCAACAATATGGGATTTCTCTCAGCATCTTGATACTGGTAGATGGTGGTGCTTTCATTATGACGAAAAATAGAAACGATAGCTATTTCATAGCTTAATAGATTCATATGATAGTTATTTAAGAATAGAGTATTTAAAAAGCCTAATTATTATTTTGCTTACTAATTTTATTGGCTTCATGAAGAAGCAATGTATTGTATATTAAGTTCCCTCCCAGTTTCTGAGCTCTTTTAGCTTGTCATCGTTATTCAATCGGAAACGTTAGTGATTCGCTCGGGAAAGTTCGTGCTTCACTCGGGGAAAAAATTGTTGCATTAATAAATTCTCTGAATACCCAGAGTAATCAAAGCACTTGGGATATTGTCACGTGAGCTTATCGGAGACTACATCACGTTGCCTAGCGACCTGCAAGATGGCAACCGTGGACTCATCAGATTTGGAGTCTTGAAATACGCTAAATATTTGTGCAAACAGTTAATCTCTCTCTACAGAAGGTGGTTATTGACTGTACTTTCAAGATTGGAATGTTTTTATTTGTTTGTATGGTTATTTGAAGAAATATCTAACGTAAGGTTTCAAATGCGTCTCACAAAGTGATAGAAAGTAATAAATAGTAAATAGAAGAAGTAAAATAAAATACATCGCAAATTAATATTCATTAATTAACTAATTAATTATTTTAAGTGAGTCCATCTGTTTAAGTTGTTGAGGAGTTTTCTTCCGGAGGTTTGCTGCTACGGCCATAAAAGCCCTATCTCCAAGACCCATAGGTTTTAAAAGGAGTTCATCATTTGATCGTAGACTATAACTGGAGCTAGGTTTAAGGTGATTCCTCACATTTGCATTGCGCATTCTTACTGCGAATAATTTATGGCGTCACTAGAGCGCGCTCGTGCACGCGCACATTGAAAACATGGCAGATTTGCCTTGATATTGAGTTCTGTCAGTTGAAAAATGGCTATAGCTCACTAACGAGCTCGGTCACCCCAAATTTTTTTCCAGTCATCTTAATCAACTAATCGTTAGCTTTGAGTGCGAAAAGACTGATCTGATTTCTATTGTTGAAACTTGAATAAATAAGGAAAATAGCAGCTGCACTGTAGACTTTCCTATTTTGCAGTTTGATAGCCGTGGCAAGCAATTTGGTTCCAATATTTTAAGTAATAGATCAAAAACGAGTGCGAGTTTTTCATCAGGGGTTCCAAACACCGAGAAACAGATGAAAGCACGACGCCGAAGGCGGAGTGCTTTTATTGTTTCGAGGTGTTTGGAACCCGTGATGAAAAACGAAGCACGAGTTTTTGAGCTGGCTTCTCAAAGTAGCATGAGAATTTTTTTCGAAGAATAGGTAATTAGTAGGCGTGCTCAATAGGCTATTGTCTGTTTTTTATTCATATGGTAAATGAAATGAATCTTTTATATGCGGCCATGTGGGCAAGTTTTAAAGGTTGAATTTTTAATAAATTAACATTATGCCGCGTGATGGAGATCGAGTGGAGATCAGAACGTTTTCGAGGTCCAAAAACCTCTTCTCAAGAAAATGTTTTGGTGAATGATGCTGTTCCAGTTTCAACTAAGTATAAAAACAAGTGGGCTGTGAACATTTTTGCCGAATGGCAGAGGTTGAGAGAGGTTAAAGTTCCGGTATTAGATTGTGGCGGTCTCTTCAAGGACTACGATTTACACAATGTTACCGCTGTGAGTGTAGATATTGCTGGAATGGACGCTCTGTCGCTGAACTATTGGTTGTCAAAATTTGTGATGGAGGTAGCTAAAAAGTCCGGTGAAAGATACCCTCCGAAGTCTGTTTATGGTATCATTTGTGCCCTCAAGCGTTATTTGGAGGAGAAAAATGGATCAGAAGCTTTGAATCCTCTGGACGCTAGTGACAAAAGGTACTTGACAACTTTTAGAGCGAATTGGTTAGTAATTTAAAATGCACTGTTTCAGGACTTTAATTTTGTGTGTTATTTTTTGAAGGTTTGTCCTTTTCCGACGTTGCTTAGATGCCGAGATGAAGAATGGCGTTCGAGAAGGGCTTCACATTAAGTGTAAGAAAGAGGAAAAGGAGTTTGTGAGCGAGCAAGAAGAAGCAGTATTCTGGCAAAAGAAATTGCTGGGAACTACATCAGCTAAGTCGTTATTGAACACGATCTATTTCTACAACGGAAAAGTTTTTGGGTTGCGGGGGGGAGATCACAGAAATATTGTTGTAAACAACTTTGAAATTGGTCCAAATTTTATTAAGTTTGAAGAAAATGCCTCTAAAACTTATCATGGAGGTCTTTGTGATCTAAAGTATGTGCCGCGAGTGGTCAAGCACGTTTGTCATTCTATTGAGGAAAAGCACGAGCCGTGCCTTGTTGAGATATTCAGATTGTATGTAGGGTTAGTTGAGACTCGTGCAAAGGAAGTTACTGCATTTTACTTTAAGCCATCAAAAACTAGGTTCGCATTCGATAAAGCGCCCGTAGGCATCAACAGCTTGAACAAGATTTTGCCTGACATGTGCGACGCGGCAGGCTTTAAACGCAAAACCGCTCACAGTTTGCGCGTTACTTGTGTTTCCTCCCTGTTCAATTCTGGGGTTGAAGAAAAATTGATTCGCGAAAGGTCGGGGCATCGTTCTAATGCATTGTTGCAGTACGAAAAGCCTACAGAAGAAAATGTGTCTAAAGTTTCAAAGATCCTAGGTCCAAGTGTTGTTAGTACAACTACATGTTTTACCACGGAGAAACAGGATCAATCTTTAACGGATGTTGTTTTCCAGAAAGGAAAATTCAAAAACTGTACAATTAATGTAACGATGTCTAAGAAGGAATAATATGTTGCTGTATTGTTGTTGTAAGGAATGATTTAAGCGGGAAAAATGCTGTATTTAGAATTATAATTAAGACTGATTAAAATTCAAGTTTCTTGATCAGTGTCTTGATCAGTTTTTGAACTAATCTACCGTGTCTTGATCGGTATGTTCATTGGGTATCAACATACATGCACCTGACCCAATTGATGCGAGCTGATTGGGTCATCAGCTCATGAATAATTAATGAGTTTGAGAACAAGGATTCAGCTGTCTGTCAAAATCAAGCTTAAAAAGTTTATTTGTGTCCGACACAAGCACTAACTGTAGTTTGAGACGTGTTTTCATGAGTCTGGGCTCACAAAGAGTTTACAATAACTTGGAATGCGTTCTTGTGATAAGCATTAAATAATGCTAAAATGGGACAGTTTCAATGCCTCACTGCTCCTCAACGAGCATGGGCACTCCTGCGCCCCCCTTTTTTTAATTTTTAATTTAAGTTCTCATATGATAAATATGCAGTGGACAAAGTTTGAACAAAAATCTATTGACCGTTTTAATTCAGGGGAACTACCTTAAGAGAAATTAGGCCTCATATTTTAAAGGCAATCCACGAATGGCCAAAACGTTTGTCTAATTTGTACCTTTATCGCGAGAGGTGGCGTTGAAGTAATCTTAGCGTTATTCGAAGTGAAGAATATTTTTTAGTTAACTTTGAATTCTCTGAAACTGCTATTATTAAAATGACTTTTGAAGATCTGGTTTACGACTGTCTTGCACTTACCAGGAATAAAAGATGCTTACAACATGCTAAAATTCAGGCTCTATTGTTTAATTCAGTTCTTTCAACGTTGATAAGTTAGGCCTAGTTCACACTAGCGACATCACATAACGACATAAACATGAGAGGGACGTTATGTTTGCTGTGTGGACATCCTGACGTCATGACATAATAGCAACATAACAGCACCTGAACATAACAACATAAGGAAAAATTTCCTCAAGTCTTTGTGTCGATGTTCACATCACCGACATAAGCCATTAGGTCGTTATGTTGTTAGCGTGAACTAAGCCTGAGGCCTATTTTAATTACACTAGCGGCATAACATAAACATAACGACATAAGAAGGACCTTATGTCGTTATCTTTGCAGTGTGAACATCCTGACAATGACGAAACGGCATGACAACGATATAAGGAAAAAAACTGATCTTTTCTTTATGCCTTGAAGTCCATGTTCGCATTGCTGATATAAAGCGATTATGTCGTTATGTCGCTAGTGCGAAACAGGCCAGGTGCATTGAACAAGTGCGGTTTTATACTTCGTTTCAATTATGACCCCTGAAAGTTTACAGATCGCACATGTTAATTGTATTGCTTCTTCTGTAACTCGACAAGTTATAAATTTAGGTACCTGTTCTTGGTAATTGGTGTTATGTCAAGGACAAAAAAATATTTTAAGTGTAATAATTTTCTTTTTTTTTTCCATCACCTGCCGTCTTTCAGATACATTGATATTTTAATGGGAAATGCTATAAAGAGATGATGTTGTTCGATCACTTGCTTGTTAAGTCGTGTATGCCTGCCAAGTGGAGTTTTATAACAGCATTTTGTCACTTTTCACCTGCTAACTCAATTGGAACTCATAAAGAATTAAACACCAGCGCTAAAATGTACTAAGAGGGCTTCGACGCTGACCGTTTGAAATTGAAACTTATAATTATTTGTGACGTACAGAGAAAGGTTTGATATTTAACTTTCACCGACACGTCGAAAACGTGTTATCTAGTTTTTCCGTGCTGAAGAAGTTAATGAATTCTTGCGGAAATATAGATATATTTATTCATTGCAAAGGGTAAATTGCCAAGACACCGCTGAAAGTGCTGCTAAAGTAACGCAAGATAATCTAGAAACATGCATATATTCTGCAATTTATTCGTCTGGCAGAGGGTTTTCGTAAACAACATTGAAAAAAAACAACTTCGCCGATCGATGTCTCGATGCGTTGTTAATTTGAGCTTTTAGACGCTGCTAAACAAACAATGGGCTCTGCACCGAGTAGAACGTTTCAAAGCAACAAGACGAACGAAACGAGTTGTTCGAGGGACGAATCACCCAGCAAGAAGGGAAGAATGAAACTGAAAAAGGTTCTACCACTTATAAATATTTCATCGCCAACCTGTCGCAGAAAAGCAGCATTTATCAAACACGAAAAGACACAGTCAGAGGAACGCATCGACGAAAATAAACTTTGGACTCACTGGACGCCTCGGAGGTTTTCGTGGCCAAATGCGGAGAAAATAGACAAACAAGCCAGTGAAGTCAAAAAAGACGGATGATGCCATTGGATATGGTTTGTTACGTTTTACAAAATGGTTAGAAATTTTCATGTTTGTGCACTTCAAAGGTATCTGGCAAAGAGATCACCAATATGGCAAAAGTGATGGTTAAGCGACGCATGCAAGGAATGGTTGACAACGAAAGTATGGAAATGACGAAGCCGTGAAGTCTTTGAAACCACACAGCGATTCAAAATATTGATCGATCACTATTACAATAAAAAATGTACGAAGCCGATACGAATTGCATCTTAACGCTCTTCAAATTAATCACTGAAGAATAACAGGCTGGAGAACAAACAAGCAAATTGTGAATTGCACTTAGCATTGATTCGTGATATTTTTGGGAGTCGCATTTTCCGTCCTTTAGAAATTAGGATGTAAACATGGCAGCGCAAGAGAACTTATATCGAAACTTGTTTTGCGTTGACGTACAAACCTGAATGTTGAAAGTCGTTTTGATACAGTACACGACTTTTCGCAACTATTTGCAAAAACTACAGGACAAAGAAGCCCTTTTGCAAAGAAGCTAGGCTCGAAACAAACAAAACAACTGCGCTTGAATTAAGAATATTGTCTTCAATAAATTGTGTTACATTCTACTAAACCACAGCGCTCCAGACTGAATTAGCTTCACTTCGTTAATGTTAGACGAAAAACGTAAAATTAAATTCTTGCAGAACTCAAAACAGACGCGTTTGATTGAATTTATATTGAGAAATTTGCTTAAAATTTTATGCTAAATGACTTCTATTACGGAACGTCTAATTCTTTTTATCGGTGGTAGCATAAATTTAGTAACAGCTAGAAAGCAATATTGAAAGATATGCGCCTATGACATTTCCCGGAAATTTTTAATCTGTGTCATATAGACTTGTTTCATTGCAAGATACATTAAATGACTAAGGTTAAGAGGTTTCAATGCCATTAGGTTTCACAGTTGCGAACTCCTTAGGTATCACGTTCGTGTGTAATATAACCGGAAATTCGTCTCGATATCGCGCGAAAATTGTTTTATCGGGTTTTATGTATAACTTAGGCGGTCAGAAATTTCAAAGCGTTTTATCTCTAAGCAGAAAACTTTATCAACATGAAAATCTCCATAAGATTATCACTGTGATGTCTAGAATTGCGGATTTATTGACAACAAGTACAATGGGCTAGAATTTTCTATTACCCCATGCCAAAACCAGGTACCTCTGAAACGTCAGGAAGTCTGCAAAGGAACAAAAACTCTATTGACCCTATTCAGACCAGGGGGCGGAAGGCCAGGGGGCGAGGGCTAAGAGGAAAATACATGCGCTGAATTTGTAATAGCAATTGGATTTAGTGGAGTACAATTCAGAGAGCAATCGCGTGAGTAATTTCAAAATTGGACGAGCGCGCAGCTAAGGCCGATTAAAAATTACAAGCATGATTACTCCCTGAATTGTAGAACACAAGGTCCGGTTACTAATTAATCGTATCTATAACAAGTTTCGAAATTAAAAAAAGGATTTTCAGAACTTCTTTTGAGCGAAAAAGTCAGTAGCGCTAGCTTTCCATAAGTTTTAAAAACAGCAGGAAACAATAAGAAGGAAACCATTTATAGCGCTCGCAATTGACGTGAAACAATTTAATATGACTATACCATTGTGCTCAAAACTTAATGTTTCAATGGCAACCGTATTTTGACAGGTATGTTTTCACAAATTTGGAATTTTCTTGTTTATATTAACAAATTATATGACTTTTGTTTGTAGCCGATATAACGCGCGCTCTGATTGGCTAATTCTAGGGCATTATTCTCCCGTAATGTCCCGCGGGCCGATTACGGTCCTGCAAAAGCAAAGCAAAAAGCCATATAATAAACAGCTTATCCACCTCAACGTTCGGTCTTTACGGGAAAATCTCAAACCTGGGCTTTCCCGTATTGACCTCGCAATCTCTCGGTCAATACGGCAAGGTCTCCGTTTGAGACCTCACTCTCGGTTAGGAAGTATTTAGTAACTTTCATGCAATTATTTTTGACCTCGTTAGAACTTTTTAGCATTGTCTAATTGGCATTTATTACTTCTGAGTCATTTTTGGGGTCTTCGTGATATTTTTAGAAAGTAGATACTCCCAAGATGGCGGATCTAAGATGGCGGCTGTTTAGATATCATGACGCATTTACCACGTAATTGCCTCAAACACATTTTTAGACGCACTGGATACTTTAAGTTCCGGAGGGGGTCGGAAGCAGCCCCCACCCCTTCGCCTGTAAGCTCAAATCAATCGCGGTCTGAATAGGGTCGAGATCGAGTATGTATGCACTACTCCATTTTTCTGGCCGGCGAGGCCTAGTAACAAAGTTACCCAGACGACTCTTCGCAGCTGCGTACATGGTTCCAGAGTATCTCCATCATAGCATTCAAAGTAGCGGTTCCACGATCAATAGAAAGAGCTGCTCAAGGCAATTTAAATAGTAGCTCACTTCACAAAATCAAAAGGAACAATCCACCGACTCATTTCTCATCATCGCAAAAATTTACACAATTACTTTCCAAGATTTCGTCGTCAGTGTAATGAGAGGAAACGGTAACATTTCGGCCCCCTTTTCAAGCCCTTAACTGCTGATCACGAAAAGGCGAGTGGGGCGCGGGTGGCCTAACAGGGACCTTACGCATATACGAAGGCGACGGCGAGGACGACGCCTAGTAAAAAATGTGTTTCTATTTTACTTTGGAATTTCGGATTTATTTGGAACTATCCAGTGTGTCAAAACTTGCCTCCGCTGAATATGCTACGAATGCGTTCAATTCCAAATAGAAATACGAAAAATTAGCGTTGTGGTTCAGTTCTCAAGACAATGCAGAATTTGGTCATTTTACGTTGCTGTTTTGTAGAGGACGGCAAAGAAATGTACCAAGAATTATAATGTACGTGCACAGTCTTTGTTTTGTTCATTAAACCTCTTGTTTGGTGACGTTCTCGTTGCCGTTACCGTCGTGTTTTGCGTAAGGTCGCTAATGACTAGAGCGCGCCAGCCTCCGGATCGAGGGGCCTGGGTTCGAGCCCCTGGCCGGGGTTACTGCGCTGTGTCCTTAGGCAAGACATTTTACTCTCACAGTGCTCTCTCCACCCAGGTGTATAAATAAGTAGTGGCAAATTGTTGCAGCAACCTGACGGAGTGCTGGACAGTAACCTGTGATGGACTAACATCCCAACCAGGAGGGAGTAGCAACAGTCGTGCTCAATAGAAACCACGCTGTGCAAAACTTCTTCTAGATCTGGTTTACATATAATGTGACAAATTATGTGTGAACAGTGTAAACCAGAAAAAATTTGCACAGCGCGAAAAGGCCTAGGTACGAGTTTTTAGCGCCTCGGTGTTTTGCAGGACATGCTCGCATAAGAGAAGATAACGGGAGACAAATCCTTCGTCGTTCATTCTTGTCAAAAAGATTGCGTACTGCCTGTGCTTGGACTTGAAATCCTTTGCCTTTACTTTTCTTGACAGAATAACTTCAATATAAATGTTAAGGAGGCCATATCGGTTGAAAAGGGGGTGTAAGTATCCATCTTCTATTTATTTGTTTCCATCAATGAAATGGTTCTTCCAAATTATGGTAATAGGACTGAGTGGAGTCCAATTCGGTCTGTAATCACACGAGTGATTAACAAAATCGGACGACCGCGAAGCGGGAGTCCGATTCGGTTAATCACGAGTATGATTGCAGACTGAATTCGACGACAAAATGTCCTGTTACCAATTAATCATAACCATTACAATTTCCCACAAAAGTAAAAGTTTCATTTGAAAAAGAGCTTAAATATTGATAGTCATTTTTAAATATCATAGTTAAAAATATGGAGAATAGCTTGCAAAATGGCTGTTAAGTTTCTTTCAAAACATTCACCGGAGACTAAACCTTCACAATTTTACAAAGTCAATTTCTTGAATTGGTTACTATTGTGACTGTAATCAATGCTGTGATTGGTGGATTTAGTGGAGATGCCTTAAAATGATTGGCTCATGTAACTGTCCAATTACAGGTGTCCGATTACAGCCAACTATCCGATTACACTGTCCGATTACAACTTTGCAGATTAATTAGAGCAAAATACAGCGGTTTATGCATCAATCACATTTGAGGAAATTGTAATTGTTATGATTAATTGAAAAATAGTTCTTCAATATGAAAACTACTTCATTTCGTACTGCCCCTACCCGCCTATTTTTGTTTGGCTGGCGTAATATCACCGAGTAGAAACATGCATTGAAATGTGACTGAGTGCAGAAGTGAAAACCTGGCTACGGGATACGCTGAAATTATGTGTTGCATAACGACATTGAAGATGTTGTCATGGAAATAGGGACGTCATCAGATCGTAATTACCGAGTAGACACATGCATTGAAACGTGACTGAATGCGGAAGTGGAAACTTAGCTACGCGATACGCTGAAATTATGTCGGTGTTATAAAACGACATTGAAGATGTTGCCATGGAAATAGTGACGTCATCAGATCACAAAATAAAGCTTTTTCCCTCAATGACGAAAAAGCGGCGAGTAGAAAACTATCTGGCGGACCCCTGTCGGACAGTTTGACTGTAATCTTTTGAAAGAGTGATTTAAGTTAACTTCACATCGCCTTTAAAGTGAAACAGCGATGGGTGTCGCTGTTAGCCGTGGGAATCGAGTTCAAACCTCAACTGAGACGGCGGAGACGCTAATTTCGCGGGAGGAATGGGAAAGGCAAGGGCGAGAAATACTATCAAGGCTACGTGTTATTCCACCAGTGCAGCGAAGAAGAGCAGAATCGGTTGGTTATCCAGCGCAAGATGGCATCATCTGGGTCTACTGGAGGCCAAAGGAAGCGAGGCCTCCACCGCCAGCAGGATTTATAACAGGAACACCGGGCGAAATTAACTTTGAACAAAACAAGAAAAAGGAATGAATGAAACATTGCCTTCGGATAATGTCCTTTTTTGTTGTCTGTTAAGTTGTAAGAATACTCGTTTTGAAATGGTTTTGAGAGCAACAGTCGTTGTTTGAACTGCCGTTAAATCATTTGTTACATAAATGCATTTTGAGGTTACTTCATGACCGCCAACTTTGTAATGTGTCCTGGCCAATTTGTACGCCATACTCGTTTTCATGTTGTTTGTCTTGGGAACGACACGTTATTTTACATTTTGAGTCAATTAAAAATTACTTATAATTTGATTTGCGTTCAACTCCGCGAAGAGTTCCTATGATTCAGTCAATCTAAAGCAAACTGTCATTTTTAAGGGCAAATTGCGAACGATCAAAAAACAAAATCGCGAAAAAGAGTGATAAATATATCATCAAGGCCGTGCAGTATCAAA
Organism: Orbicella faveolata; assembly: GCF_042242905.1. Taxonomy (NCBI): domain Eukaryota; kingdom Metazoa; phylum Cnidaria; class Anthozoa; order Scleractinia; family Merulinidae; genus Orbicella; species Orbicella faveolata. The sequence goes on from NW_028301542.1 coordinate 8,799,294, forward strand.
ACATACGCTTTTCTGTACCTTTCGAAGGCTTTAAAAGTTAGAAAATAACAATGGACTTTTGGAAAAGCATATAAGGAAAACAGAAAAGAATCGTCATTTACTTATTGTATTCGCTCCATGTAATATTTTGGCGATTTTCTTTTTAATCGAGACCAGAGGAATGATTATTCTTCTCGTGAATTTACGCAATAGCAAGAGCAACGTACGTTGAACATTAAAACTGAAATTGATATTAGTTGTTATCTACATTCAAAATGTATTTCGTCGGAAAGCACGCATGAAAAAATAAATCCTTCGATCGCCCTGGCAAATGAAATTTCTCCACTTTCGTCATTTGAGCAGCATTGTGTTATGAAATTTAAGCAACATATCGATACCTGAACAAACAACAGATCGCGGAAAACGCAACTTACTGTCTCTGTAATCATTATAAGGAAAATTAATGATTTGGCTGTGATCATGGGGAAGAACAAGGGAAGGGAAAAGATAGAGGAGATGAGGTGAGTAACGTTCAAGCACAAGGGATAGGAACAACAAATTCTCCCGAAAATTACGATAAAAACATAACTCAATAATTAAAGAGAATTTCATAAGAGATCAAAGCGTCAACTACTATGTACGTTAATAGACAACGGTATGACGTCATAGCATGCATCGACGAAAACAAGTCGCGTCTTTAAAAATATAGGCCTGGTGTTTCCAGATTGCTCGCAAAATTGTAGGCATTGTTGTACCTTACGTTCTAAGCTTTCATTTTGTAAACAGTTAGTTACGACGATCTTTAATTTAATGCAAAACAATCCCGGCAAAACAGCTCTAAATTCTCTTGATTCTACACGTGAAGTAACTGATACAGCACGGTCATGAAAAAGACAAACGTATCTCCCAAACCTTATTATAATCATACACAACATATTTTGATGGCAATGCTGGAAAGAATCATACCTTGATATCCCTATATCGTGTCTTCGTCGCTCTGTATAACTTCTAATTGTCTAGTTGCTCCTGTTTCGGGCTGAACATAATCTTTTATTCGCAACTTCGTTTGGGAAGCGAAACCACGTAACCACGTGGCATTCAACTGGACTTTCGATCCAAATTTAATTACGCGTGGAACTTTCGTGAGACTTGATGTCTCGAATCTTATGACAAATATGTACTGATATCTCTAAAAGGCTCCAGGAGATCTTATAAAAAAGTGCTTGTTTGAAGTTGTTAATTAGTTCCTCAAAACATTTCCTTTGCAAGCGTTTTCGGATTATTGGTTATTTACGAGTTTTGCCTAGACTGCGGAGTGTGAACTCTTAATTGCACTCGCACTCACATGATAAAAATCACCTCAGATAATGAAAGAATAAAACCAAGTAAAGTAGAGACATGATTTATTTGGCTGCTAGCTTTCCATCCAGTTTACAGTCAAATCTCGCTGAAGTTGTTACATGAAATTTCGGGCTGTCCTTTCATACTATTGTATTGTACTGGTTAATTGTCAAATGTTATCCATATACTGTGCAATAGCGTAGTCGACAAGGCATTTTTCATGCTTTAAACGTTCATAGGAATCCACATTTAAAAAAGCTAAAGAAGTTGAGTCTTTAAATACACTTTTTACAAAAACCGAAAATTTTAGGCCATTGTTGAAAGAACCAACCATAAAAAATAACGCATCGGTAATTCGACACAAGGCAATTTTACGAAATCCTAAGAAACTGAGGAAAATTTTTAAGAACTTCTAAAAAAATTGTCCTGTATTTTTTGAAGAGCTAATGTGGTGTAATGAGGTCAATTGTTTACACCAATAAAACACATGACTTAAAAGTCATTTGCGTCGCTCCGTTTAGTAAAGATGTCCCGTTCAGACAAACACTTAGGGCGGGAATGGTACTGACTGTACGGGTAAAGTGCTTTGTCAAAGAACAAAACAGGGACCAAGACAGGCTGGAACCCAGGCCTCTTGAATCGCAGTCTGACGCACTGTAAGCAAACATCAGTTGGAAATCCTCAAGTCTGATTTGTTCACCCATTTTTGTCTAGTAACTCATGCCACAAGATTGCTCTTGAAAATGGTTCTTGATTTTTTGGCGAGCAAAGCTATTATACTTCTCTCCCTCGTTTCTATCGGAAGATTATGATGTACTTTGCCAATCAAGCTGCGCCTCGCTGACTGTTTGTTCATAGAATACTCCGGCTAGTAGTTAATTAAACCACAGCTCTATGCATTCAACACGTTATTAACAGCTGAATATTCCAAGACTTATTGAGCTTCCGCGCTTTCGATATTCCACTTTGACGTCCTCTTCTGAGATTAAGCTGTTTCGATTCGACAGTTGTGCCATATCTAGCTCGTGGTTTTCGCCGATAACTTTAAGACTATTTTGCCAATCTTCCGTTTTCTTGGTCGAAGAAGTCGCATCTTGTAATCCATTAGTGCCACACGTCAAATTATTTTTGTTTTCTGACACAGACTCACCTTCATCCGCGACGGCTTTTCCATCGGTAGACTTGTCCGCGTTTTTGTCGCGCAGTGACCGCAACACACGTACACTCACCCCATACTGCTCAAGCACAGTGTTCATTGAGCAGAAAATACTCGAGACAAACGCGAGACCCACAAAGGCCACCAGCACAAGGATGTAATCAAAGTCTTTCTCAAAATGAGGTAAGTAATCACCAAAACCGATCGTGCTTAATGTGATGAAAGTAAGATAAAAACTTTCGATGTAACTCCACTGTGGATGCCTGACTTTCACAATTAGCGACAACAATGGTAACAAGAACATCAGAGTTATAACTATTGTTGTTATCGCTACCTTCGTCTCCACTTTTTGAGGGCGTGGTCGTTTTAAAAGGCGTTTCTCGAAGGTTATAATGAGTCTTGTGAAAAGTTCCGCGATCTTGTCTCCAACGGCTTTGAGAGTCAAACAAGTCCCAGGAATTCCAAATAAAGCGTAGAACACGCAAAACAGACGGCCAAGAGATGTCTTAGGAACAATATTGCCATAACCTAATGAAGGAACAAGTCATTTAACATTTTACTTTCAGAGTGAAAACTTGTGTCTTACACAGATTTCACTCTGTTCCGTCGCACAAATAAAATAAAATCTTAACAGAATGTTTCAGCTTGAAATATAAATTCTCTTTACTGATTGCCAGACATTTCTTATAATGTAGGTTTTGAGAATTTCGTGCTGCATCAAGACCAGGTCGTGGTATTACTACATTGGTGGTAGTCTATATCACATAACACAACATGAGAAGCTAAGTTGAACTGCAAGGTCGATAAGAGAAATTTAAAGAGCCTTGTTTGTTCTTTCACCCTCCATTCCGGCACATTCAGTTTGGTTCATAGGTCAGTTTCGATGTATTAAGATTCAAACTTGGCACCGAGGCTTCGGGAAATAGAACAAAAGAAATCATGTCGAGGTTGAGAGATAAATAACTTTTGTTTCTTTTCCCTTAGCCTCTGAGCCAAGGTAGAATGTAACAACATCGAAAATGGCTTATTAATACAGGGTTTTACATGGCTGTGCGATTGTCCGATCCCGAATCATACACATGAGGTGAATAATAAATCAATGACAAATAAAACTACAGCTACAAACTACAAACTGTCATGTTTAGTGATCGAAATGATTAACACTAGAAAACATACACTGTCGAGCCTTGAAAAATAAATCAAATTTTATAAAAGCGAAATGAAACAACGCAATAGAATGGAAAATAGAACAAATTTTGTAAAAGAAAAATGAAACATGGCAATGCAATGCCATGGAGTGATATACAAGAAAAAAACGTGATGGCAAAAGTGATTAAATCAATTCTCATAAGTTATATTTGTTGCCGAAAAGTGAATCAGTGTTTTATTCATTTTGCGAATGAAACCACTCCTCTGTTCTATAGAAAAATCTGAAAAAAAAAAACACATTCTGCTGTAAAGTTATCATCAAGGGTAACATTAATAAAAAAAATATAACAAGAATCTTGTAAAGCAATTTGCATCAGTGGTTGAATAAATAAGACAAATTGTTTTTGTAACCATTGGTAATGCATATAGCCTCCCCTTTGATCTACGGGAGTCGAAAATGCTACTGAGACAATTATCAATGTTATGAGAAATTCTCTTGTTGTTTAAGTTAATAAATTCATCATAGTTTTGCTTTGTTTAATCTCTTAAACGCAAATTTTCTTTAAATTGGGATATGGATGTTAAAATGTATATTGTTAACTGTATTGAATTTTCAATGAAATTGAAACGCATCTTAGATATTTTATTATTGGACTTCGAGAAAAAAAAAACGAAAAATATATAAAATATGGCAAAAACTGGAAGGCCTTTTAACATTATATCACTGATTATTTGACCAAGACCTTAGTCGCGAGGAACTAATTTTTATGTTCGCAAGACGTATTTCAATGGAATATGGTATATTTGTCTCCAAAAACGACATGAAAATCCTACAATTATTCAAAATTCAAAAATATCCTCGATCGTTTAAAAGTAATCGAGAAACGTTATGGAAGTTAGGTAAATGTTCAAGTCACAGACAGCAGCTAACGATAAAAGAGAGAGTTTTAAGATATTCTTGCAATTTAAAGGGTTAGATTTTCTCATCAAGTACTTTTCGTTAATCTTACCTATTGTAGTAATAACCACCATTGCAAACAAGAAGGAATTGCCGAAATTCCATTCAAGAAAATCATCGTTTCCCAGCGAGGTTGACAGAAAAGTTTTCGACCAGCGCTGTTCGTCATTCTGTGTTATGTTATATTTCATCAAAATTTCCTTTCTAGTGCTTCGAATCCTTTCTATTTCTCTCACTTGCGCCTGACGCTCAATAGCTTGGAAAGTAGCAGCACCGGCTAACACATAGATTGAAAATAGAAATAGTCGAATACACAAGACTTTTGTGCTGTCAGAGGTCGCCATTTTGATGTACTTTGCACAACAGGCTTGTTCGCTCTTTGCAATTAAATAGCGCTCTCAAAGTTTGGCAGGCAACATATGCAGATACGCCTTGTGGTTAATTATAAATTGAATGAATAATTTATTAGAGTATTTTAAGAGATTCGCCATTAAAATTAGGATCAAATTTTCCTTTTCCAAACTTCAAATAAAATCTTGGCAAGAAATAGGTTAAAAAGGTGGCAAACGTTCACATTGAAAGAATAGGAAGAATAGACGACGCGTTTAAAAACAATATATTTTTACAACGAGATATCAAAATTAACATATAACAGACAGATAAAACCTCTTCTTTGGTTAACACCAACCGAACAAGCTCTTTCTCTTGAGTGCCGCTGGTTTAAAAATTCATTTCAGGCAGTCTGGTGGTTTATGGCACCAGAGACATGATATGGACTGAATTGCAGTATTCATTAGTGTGTTATAAATATTACAAGGCAGATAACAGAAAAAAACCAACTGAAATGGACTCGCGCAAGATAATGCAATTGAACAAATCGAAACGAACGATGTTTACACGCACAAAACGTAAATTAAACAGATAAAAACGTGCGCAGCAGGAAAATAACATATGATTCTCATTTAGTGCAAGAAAGGAAAATTTTAAGAGTTTTCGTTTAAATTTGCGTGGTTATTGGGTTTAGATAATAGCTTTTATGTGTTTATGTTCCTAGAAAGCTACTTGAAGATCTGCATCAAAATTAATAACACGAGACAAAAGCCTCACCTTTGCTTTAATATACACAGACACACAACATAATTTTATTTTCAATTTTTGTAAGCAAGCTTCGCCTTTCTTGCCTCCCTATTTGCTCAACATTTATGACACTGTCAGGCATTGGTAAACGTTATAATTTGTTTTAGTTTTCTTTGGGAGGTAAGTACAACAAATAAAACATTAAGCATCAAGGGAACTTTAAATAAAATATCAGAAATGACACGGCAAGTAGAACTAATGGAGCCTTGTAGTGCCGCGAGCTCTATATTTGCTCAAATGGTGTGTCTGTATCTTAGCAACGAGACGGAACTAGGTTTTAAAGCCAAGTCGATCATATCATAACTTAATTCAACTGTATTTAACAATTAGAAAGCAATATTCAGGCAAACGAAGTCTGAAAACAGTACATTATTTATTAATAAGTCAGATATCCGCTTTTGAAAACATGCATCCGGAATCACATTGGATATGCCAGTTGTTTGAATAATTATGAGAGAATCTTTGTTTGCAACATTTGTTTCATTAGCATATGCACTTCATCGAGTTTTATCCTCTGATCGAGCAACAAAAATATCAACTCTAAATATCAAAAGAGAATGGCTCGATTACAGTAAGAACACTTGAACCGTAAACAGTTGACATTTTTCTTATAAATTTTTATTTTTTGCGGACCAGAGAATGAAAGCTTTTCCGTGGCATATTAATGTACAAGCTTAGCGTTTTTAGAGTAAAACGCTAATTGCTTTTGTTAATATGAAAAAAACCCTCTTTATAGTCGTTAAAACGATACACGATAAATTTAAAGTGTTCATGGTTCAAGTGTCTGGGACTGCCTCAAGAAATGTTTACCCGATGAATTAAACATTTTTGTGAGACGCAGAATTAAACTATCAAAATTTTACCGCAAAGAATGTAAACGCTTATAAGCGCTTTTGCCACCACAAATTTTGCAGTTTTTGAGACTAATCTCTCCCTCTGAATATTACACCGAAAGCCGCTGAGTTAAAAGATTCTCCAATTACTGACTGCTACAAGCTTTTTAAGTCGTTAGGGTCAGTTCGTATCAAGCGTGATATTCTCTCGGCGCAAAGTCGTGCGGCAAAATGTAAACAATAGCGTGGGCAAAGATATACAGTCTTGTTGCATAATGCTAAATTCCATGAATTTCTGCGTTATTAGAGAAAAATAACACTAAAATATCAGTGCTGAATTTCCAGTCTTCGAAACTAGCCTTACATGTCAATTAGTGTGCATATTTTTCTTTACAAGTTAGAGAAACACAGTTGCAAACATGTCACAAGCTCCCAGAAAGAAGAAACCGATTTGTTTTCAAAAGCCAAAGAAATCGCGCCACCCAGATTATCTTGGGCTCAAGGAAAGCCGCCATTTTGGATTCGAACGCCAGAAGAGACCCTGGAGACGAGGTTCAACGTACCTTGTACTTCCTCTCGACTGATCCTGGGCACAAGTTTGCCGAAACCTGAAACGTAGGAACTTTTCGATAGCGTCAACAATAAAGTTAAAAACTGAAGCGTTTCTTTTATTGACGTTTAAATTTTTGACGGGCGAATAACAAAAAGTTTAGTAACACTTTATTTGTTTTTGTTTTCACACTAATGCATGAAGAAGTCTCACGAGCAGGTGATGAAAAACATCAAAACAACAATTATGTTCCAGTTTGTAATTGTGGTTTCCGATTCAGCAACAAAATAATTATCAACAGAGGCACTATCAGTGAGAAAACACAATAATACATCCTATATGCAATGTAATTCGGCGAGTTGGCCAACCGACAGAGAAGTCTTGTTGGGTTTGATTGAAATCTTTTCCAGTCTATCAGGAACACCAGGCACGCAATGGCTACAGACAGAACCACCACGACTAAAAACACGAAAGTTTGCTTCCTCGCCATTGATTCTAACTCCTCATTTGAACAGAATACGACCCAACAACGGTGCAGGGAGACTAAGCAAAGAATCAACAACCCCGTGCAAAGAAACAGCAGTGTTAAAATTCCTGTGGCCTTGCAAAGCACGTCGCCATATGTCCATTTAAGTTCTAACAGTGAAGCAACCATCAAAGGCATTGTAATTATGGCGGTAAACATATCGGTCACAGCCACGTAAAAAAGGCTGATATTCCCCGTATAAGACTGGCTGGGTTTTCGGAAACTAAGCACGGACAGAAGACCGTTTCCAATGATAATTGTGGAGCACATTCCAATGATTCCGGCCGCCTCAAACGACAGAGCCATTGGTGAGATATCAAACGCCTCCATTTCTTCGTCTCTATCTGCGGGTACATCGTCGGAAAATGGGTCATTCATGTCGAATTTCTCAGTTTTCCTACGCTTTGTCGAAGACTTTATCATTAACTTTCTCACACAAAATTTGATCCTTTCACACTGACTGGGAATAAGACTGCTTTGTAACCATCTTGTCACTCATTTGAATTAAACAATTCAACCTCCCATTTAACGCTCTGGTAGTTTTCAATGTAAACTTGAACCAAGAACAAACCTTCCGGGCTGAGTTTTCACCTGACTTAATAGTGAATTATTTATTTCATTCAAATTAGTCCATTTTAAATGTCTAAATAACAAAGGCAACCTTCCAATTTTTAGCTTCTAAGTCTTGGTATTCGTGTTAATAAACAATTATCTTCCATTAATGTTACTGCTAAGTCTTCTTTTTTCTGCTATTTTCTAGTTGACGGCGAAACACGAGAAAGTTCCCTATCTCTGATTAAATGTCTGCTTGAAAATAAACTCTGTTTCGACACGACACACACTCCCATAGCTGCACATCAATTTAATGGCTTCAGAAACGAATGAAGCAATTTAGAGGGTTAAAATTTATGTTTTAGAATAACACTGTCACCAAACTACCGGTACAGTATTCATTAACCGTAGCAGATACCAGTTGCTTGAAGCGCGGACGTTTAGCCAAGACGAAAGAACCGAGTATCGAACGAAGTAGATACGAAGATGACCCGAAGAAAAGGGTAGTTTACGAAGATCACCGAATTCCATTTTAAGACCTTTCGAGCTTGCACAAGTCCAGTATACGTTTTAAAAATTTTGTCTTCCCCTACTCGTGGAGAAATGAGAAAGAAAGAAGTTATTACTTGTCCAACAACTGTGGAGGCGCTGTTGCCTTATGGTTAATGCGCTCGACTCCGGATTGAGCGGTCCGGGTTCGAGCCCTGGCCGGGGACATTGCGTTGTGTTCTTGGGCAAAACACTTTACTCTCACAGTGCCTCTCTCCACCCAGGTGTATAAATGGGTACCAGCGAATTTAATGCTGGAGGGGAGGGGGGGGGGGGGAAGGTAGCCTTGCGATGGACTAGCATCCCATCCAGGGGGGAGTAGAAATACTTCATGCTACAGAAACCGGAGATAAGCGCCGGACTGATGGGCCACTTGGCTTGTATGCAGACTTTACTGTTACCTACAGCTGTGCACTAGTATTTGAAAACAGTTCATTTAATTTGATACTTAAATAACAGTAGTGCGTTCTTTAGTATACGATCTCCTCACCCAAACTTAACCTAAAAACAATCACTGATCGTTAAACATCTTTATTATCTTGGTAATATACAGCCTTATAAAGGCAAGAAAGATGCAGTTGTACAAAAGTCAGTACGGATTTCTCAAAATTTTCGAATGAGATGCTGACCAATAATGACTTTTCAGCGAAAATAATGCTGATATGGCGAAAATTAAAAGATATTTTTAAACACTGAAGTGACCGCATTGCGAAATCTGCATTGCGTAAAGACCAGGGAGCGAACACAGCCACGCATGCACAACTGACGCAACTTCCGCTGTACGGTGCCGTCAACCACAGTTACGAAAGCAACCGAATATTACCGAGTTACATTGTCAGTCTCACTCGCAAAACTTCGCCTCCAGTTGTTTTCAATCAAACTCCATAGAAAGCCCATCATTGGTCAGCGTTTGAATTTTTCGCGGTCCAGCTTATTCTGAAATGCGTTGTTGGGTTGATTTGCGTTTCATTCTTGGTTTCTTACGAAAGAGCGACAACTCTTTCCCGCTTTGAACAAAAACTTGTCCCTTAAATTGTTTGTGAGAGTAAAACAAACACAACATAACATCTTTCTGTATGCTAGTCGTTTTAGTCCCACGCTCAATCAACTAATTCTCCTGACCAAATATCACACATTACTTTTCAAGTTAGTTGCGAGAATTGTTTGTTTCATCAAGGCAATCCCTCCAGTTGATGAATTTCTTAATTCTCATCACCTTTCTGCTTTACAATGCATGAATATTAAGAGAAGAATAAAGATACTGATCACCAGTTTGGGAACTAAAGAGCTTGTTAACTGTGAAAAATTCATTTTCAATTTCAATTTCAATTCATATTTTGATTTAGAACGCCAATTTACTGATTCTTCTTTTCACCTTGTGTATAAAACTGTTTAAAATTATACGGGTTCTTTTTTTTATCAATCTAGGCTTCATATTTCACATTCTATTCGGTTATGTTACAACTCTTCAGCCCTAACATATTACCCCCAAAAATATATCTACTGCTATTTAAATTTCATTTAACTTGTCAACGGATTTAAACGAAGATTATATTATCTGTAAAGAACAACTTTTTACCGTAAATGTATCATTGCGAATATTGTAAAGAAATTAAGTTTTTGTACCATTTGTATTATTTTCCTTTAACGCCAGGAAGACTTAAATATTGACACAATTACGTTTAGTAATAAATTAAAATTAAAATAGATTTTTTTAATTCGGTTCCTTACTCAATGTACAGATAACAATACATACAAAACTCTGCAAGTGTGCGTGACTGGATTACAAAGCGTGACAGAGTCACGACAGCCGTAATTTTTATACCAGCCCATCAGGGTTTATGATTCAATTAGCGTGACGCCATCACACAGTGTCCTCTGAGTCGAGTTTATGTTTCCGGTAAAACTGGTTTATAATATTCGTTATTCGCCCCAGTCCCTCGACGCACATCCTCATGTCTCGTATGACATCCTTGTGAGGAGCCACGCCCTTGTCAGTGGTCCCGAGGGAAGTTAGGAGGTCTGATCGGTACGGCACTGCCTTAACCGCCAACTAAAATACATTCAAAATACGATTAGGATTGGTTAGAATTAGTAAATTTAGAAATGGTGAGAGAACTAAGAATTGTGGAAATGTAAAAACCTACACAGTCTAGAGTATTAATTAAGAACAAACGAACGAACGATCACACGATAGCACGAGCACACGAACGAACGAAAGAACAGACGAACGTGCGAACGAACAAACGAAAGCCCGAATGAACGAACAAACGAACGAACGAACAAACGAACGAACGAACGAACGAACGAACGAACGAACGAACGAACGAACGAACGAACGAACGAACGAACGAACGAACGAACGAACGAACGAACGAACGAACGGACGGACGAACGGACGGACGAACGGACGAACGGACGAACGGACGAAACGCACGCACGAACGAATGGGCGAACGAACGAGCAAATGAACAGACGAAAACTAAAGGAAATCAAACGCTTACCGCAAAAACTCCTCTGACGACCCAACCATGATATCTTCGAAGCGTCTTACCGTATGCTGTGCCTATAATATGAGTTGAAAATAAACACGGAATCAAACACCAATGCAGTGAACACAAAGACAAAATGGGAAAATTTTTCAAAATCGGGGTATTTTTCCACACGCTTTATCTCCGAAACGAAGACGGTGACACCCTTTATTTCTTGCATTTCTGACACAAGTAACTCATTATTTAACCACAGTAAAAGTTTGAAGAAAATATATATTTATAACCATGCAATAGAAAATACAAACAAGAAGAATACAGGAAAGCCGTTGTACATTCGACGGTATTACATCCAACCTTCCCACCATGCGCCGCGCGTATGTCGTATCGTGTTGGCCACTGCACTATTTTCTATGGTATGGTATAAAATAGTTATGTAACGCTCTCACGTGGTTTACCATGCAAAAGCCCACTTGTCACTTGTGATTTCTTTGTATACACACTCACTTAAAGGCTCGTGTGTATATTGCGAAAATATAAGTGACTCTTGGGATATTCCATGGTATACTACTCGAAAACGTTGCATAACTGGTAGTAATCATAAAAATTACAATTTCTTCGATTGTGATTGGTTTAAAAACTCCTATTTTCCACTAATTCACTTGCTAAGTTGTTATCGGACAGTTTGTTATTGGACAGTTTGTTATCGGACAGTTCAATAAGCCAATCACATTCAAAGTTGTAGTTTAAATCAACCAATCACATTCAAAGTTGTAGTCATGTGCGGGCGGACGCGCGCTTGCTTTTGTGTTTTTGGCGCCTAATTGCCGGTAGAAGGCGCGGTGGCCTTAGAATGTTTACACCTCCTTTGTAGGTATTTAATGCAATTTTTTTCCTTCTTTCATAACTTGGCTATTCTTCTTTTCTCGGAAATTGTAATTTTTATGATTAATTGGTAATAAGACTTCGTGTCATCCAATTCGGTCCGTAATCATACTCTTGATAAACAAATCGGACTCCCGCTGCGCGGTCGTCCGATTTTGTTATCACTCTTATGACAACCGACCGAATTGGACTCCACTCAGTCCTATTACCATTACATATTAGAAGATTTTCGCGCGAAAGCTTAACTCCCCACCTGCTGCTACGGCGAGGTCTTTTTCTCCTCGAACCACTTCGCTGAGAAACACTTGCATGAACTCTAAAGCTCTGCAATAAATTTAAAAGAGTAACGTTAGTCATCTACAGAAGGCAAGAACACTTACTAAAAGAAAATGCAACCAACCGAGCATCTCACACTGGTCTGACTTAAAAAGTGCCGCTTAACCCTTGCTTGTGACAAGACATCATTGAAGAAATGAACATTTCCAGTCACAAAACTACATGAACATTGCCGAGCAGTACGAAAGTTGTCACGTCAGCTTGTCTTCAGGTTTCGTCACATTCTTGCAAGATAACACAGGCAAACCAGACAAAAAAAAGAAATGTTCGATTTCTCACCTTTTCAGCCACAGTAACGCATCTGTTGCTGAATTTTTCACTGTGCAAGTGTTGCTTTTGAGTTCTTGGTAAACAATATTTTGTAGCGTGACAAAAGCTTTCGGGTCTGTGGCGTGTTTGGCTTCGAGTTTCTAAAACAAAATACAAGATACTATTTCACAAGCAGCGAGATCACAAAATGATTTGCTCATTTTGTCTATCAATAGTTCCTGATGACTGTCATCAAACCGAGAAAGATTTATCACATTTGACCAATCCGTGCAGATGATATAACCAGCCAATAACAAACAGGCAAATAACACAAGGAACCAATCAGAGATCAAAGTAACAGCATGAAGCCCGTGCAAAGCGCGGGAAAATAAGTACCCGTCTCCAAGCGCAGGAAAATGCTAACAAATCTAGTCATATTGTCTATGGTCTTGCTCCTGATAGGCTGAAGTAGCAGACCTTTGTTTGCTCTGATTGGGTAGATCACATTGGGGTTTTTAACGAATGAGATCTAGCTCAGTAAAACGTTAACCTAAGCAAACCAACACAGTTAAAGTCACCTGAAACTATTTAAACAGTTAGAAAACAGGCGAACAAAAGTTTCCAACTGCTTACTTTTATATTGCCACTGATATCCAACTTCACGGGAGCAAATGCTGTTGACCCGAGGACGTCTGCGAAAAAAAAAAATGATAATAGCGAAAGATGTGTTAATCTGCCACAATGATCTAGTTACTTTATACAATGAAACGTAACTAGACAGAACCGTCTGCAATCGGAAACTGTGACTCGCTGCCAGCCGCGAAAATACCAATTTTAGGAACCACTTGAATCCGAGCGGCGGGAAATTCTCTAGTTAAGATTGAGAGCCCTTTCTTGTGGTTATTTACATGAAAGCTGTTAGTAGTATGGTCTTGGGGTATTCTTTTCTACGCTATTTATGTTTCAGCCTCCGTCCATCCTACGCTGGAGGAATTCGAAAATGATCAAGGTTTCATTCTGAAAACGCATCAAATGTTTTCCGTCCACACTACGCCGGAGGAATTTCAAAACGCAACAGTCACCGGCCATTTTGGATTTGTGTTTAAGGAAAACTCCGTCAGGGAAATCACATTATTATCGTGACGCCATCCTTTTCGAAAAGCTCCGTTTTCAAAATGTTTTCTGTCCAAAAAAAAAAACGAAAAGCCGGCGTTTTCAAATTCCTCCGGTTTGAAGAGCGTTTTCGAAAAGCTCCATTTTTGTGACGGATTAGTGTGGACGGTAGGCCTAACCGTAGAAATAAAGCTGCGTTTTCAAATTTCTCCCGCGCAGTGTAGACGCTGCCACAGTGTTGTGGAGAAAAAAAAAAGTCATAGAATAACACACGACAACACGTTTAAAAAGCAACTCGTACTTACCCATAAATGGGATTATACACGAACACGATGAAAGAAATGGTTTTGTGGGGACACCATTATCTGTACCAATCTGGATACTTTCAAACCTACAGATAAAGTAAAAGTGTAGTTAAATTATCTTACAAAATGCTCTGAGTAATCAAAGCCGTATTTACACAGCAAAAAACCAATCATTTGCAAGTTTGTAGTTTACATCTAGTCTGTGCACTGTTCGTTACGTTTTGAAAGTTCTAACTTTAACTGGTATGTCTGTGGATGAAACCCTAGTGTGTGACCATTCAAATGAACGCTACTGAGCAGTACTTTCACGTGGTACTGTTTGTTATGCTTTACAAGGTGGTTCTAACGTTTAAGTCTGTTATAGATAAAACCTTAGTGTGTGACCATTCAAATGAAAGCTATTGAGCAGTACTTTCATGTAGTACTGTTTATTTACTGTATTTTTCTGACATTATTACATTTTTTAAAATAAATGTAAGAGTGTAGAGTAATAGGTTGATTTTCTACCACTTTACCTAAATTTTGCAGCAGTGAAGAAGGTCAATGGCTCCTCCTTCATTTCCTCTGAATTGGAAGTTGATGACTGTGAATCGAGGGAATTCCGAGACGATTCAATGTACTTTGCCTTGTGGTGGAGGGCAGAGTTGTTTGTCACCCCGCTAGCTTGCAAATGCCTGCGGTCAATGCTCTCAGCAGAGTTTGTCAAGGAGCGATCCCCAACAATTTGATCAGGAGTCTGGGTTGACAGATGCTTGGCGGCAGGTGATGTTGTTCTCTCAGTTTGGGCCAATTGGTCGCTTACTGTTGATAAGCTTGGTGGTCCTGAAATCAACAGGTACATGTACAGTAAGTGGGTTTTGGTATTTATTCTGCTCCATGTGCAGTCCTTGTGGTTTCCACAAGAACCGAACTTCAAAGCCTTGTCCAATTTAGCAACTTAAAGTTCTCAATATTTGTCAGACGTTGTTAATTAAGTTATTTTACACTTAGCTAATGAGGTCTGGTACTTCCCATATAAAAGTGGGTCATTCTTGATATTTCTCCCATGTACCTGTTCTAAAACCCATGTCCTCAAATAGAGAAAGGAAAAATTATCTCGGACTTAAGTGTCCCACACTGTCAGAAACTCTAAAGGAGTAATTCTAGATGCATGCTGGTCTATGCAAGGTTACCCCCAGCATTAACATTGCTAGTACACTTTTGCACACATGGGTGGAGAAAGGCACTGTAAAGAAGACCCTGGCCAGAGCTCAAACCTGGACTGCTCGATCCTTAGCCTAGCACATCAACCATTAATGAGACTGCAATGTATGTAGCCACTTACCATTGAAGGTAGAACTTAATGTGCTCGCAACACTTGAGGTAGGTGACGGCGGGGGTGATGAAGACCTACAAAAGAAAACAAATTAACAAACAATGCACTGTTATGAACAAACTACCAAGGACAAAATCTGACTGAACATTGAATCCACTGCATACCTGTGGCCTTCATGGAGTAGTTGCTTTCTAAATCCACTGTGCTTTGTCAGTGACAAGGTCTAGGGTCAAAGAAGATGACAGATGTTAGTACAAACCTTAAAATCACTATCAGCAGTAAGGAACTAGTGATGAGTATAAAATCTCTCAGTCATGCTCAGTGAAGGCCTTGAGGCTTAGAACTAAACATGCAGATACTTAACAAATGGCACACAGTTTCAAAAAAAGCGCTTTCTAGTCATCCAGGGCAAGTAGATTTTCCTGCCGGACAAGTAAGTTTTAATTCTCACTTGCCTGATGGGCAAGGGCCCAGGCAAGGCGTCTGCCAACTAAGTAAACAAAAAGTAAACAAAGACTTGCCCTGGGAAGCAAAATTGGAGAGCTACTTGTCCGAAGGACAAGATAGATTTCACGTTTTTTTTGAGCCCTGGTACAATTCCTGTTGTTCCTATGTGAATATGAATACTAATTAATGACTAGATTATGAGCTGGAGATTTCCATGAGGTGACAGTGGATTTGGCCTTCAGTCTCGTCAACTATCACCTCTTAGTATAAATCCACTAGCGTTCTATCACGAATGCTGTTCTCTGATTAGCTACACCAAGTCGCTATCTATTCTGTGATAGATAGTGAGTAGTGCAGTACTGTGCCCCTGTTAACAGAATGACGGCCGCTTCTTGGCGTTTTCGAAGTGTCCGTGAAGAGGATTTAGATAAAGTTTTGAACGACTTGTAGATTTATACTAGAAAAATTAGATTATTCACTCTCGATTTCTGTGCGTGATAGTTGACTCAGGCTGTGCCCTCGTCAAATATCACGTGTTAGAAATCTCAAGCTCATAATCTCATTGCTTAATAGAAAGCAAGAGCTAATAATTTAATTGTTTTTTAGTAGAATTCTAACTAGTAAACTTCCTTCAAATAATGATATCCAATCACTTCTCAACGTAGTATCAATTAATCTTAACGATTCAGCAAACTAGCACTGATTGAATTGTTATTTGAAACTTGCATTTGCATACATGTAGTCATTGGTTCATTGAAAAAGTTTGAGGTTTTAAGTTGCATTTAATGGTCAGCTTCCTTTTTTTACAGTTCTTGAGAATTAACTTATCCAGTAATATTTGTAATATTCTTAAAAACATTACAGAAACTAGAAACTGTTGCTATTGAGTGGACAACCTCTGACCACTGCTCTCCAATCAGACTGCTGCATTTGCATCAGTATACAAGTAGAATCTCTACATAACTAATAAATAATTGTATGTATTCTTACCTTACTCATGGTAGGGGACGGTGATGAAGGTGACGAAGAGGAGCTTCCTGCAAAAGTATGCGAAAATCAAGAGTCATGAGTCAGCAACAACAAACATTAATTAATATTTAATGAATATTTTTGCCCATGTATGGACTAAGCACATTTTGAATCTGGGGCCACCTGTGCATTTCACATACGTTCTGAATGAACGTAGGACTGTCTATGTTAAGAATCTTCCTTATGTGTGATTTGTACATTTCCATGAATGTAAGTCTTTACTATTCAAATTAAATATATTTAAACGAACATTCAACAGATGTTTAATACTTATAACAACTCACCAAAGTTACTTTCTGCCAAATCCATACAGTCACACATGTTTTTGAGAAACTCATCACAAGTTGCAGACAGCATTGTAGCTGCTTCACCAAATTCCTTGCAAAGAAAAACAGAAAGCATTACACTGGTTAATAAGAGGTTATTTAGTGGGTGGTCGGTTAATACCACTGGGTATTCTATGAGTTTTCATACCGTAAGGTTTATTGTGTAGTTCCAGAAAATATCCATACCCACCCCTAGGAAGGTTAACAGAAATTCCAAGGGGGAGGGGGGTTTCAAAAGCCTAGTTTTTTAAAGGAAACTATGGCACTAAAATGGAACTTCCAGAGGGGTGGGGGGGGGGGGTTCAAGCTAAAAAACCTTGGGAGGGGTATGGATATTTTCTGGAACAACACATTATTAATTAGGCAAAAAATATCTTGAATAAAAAGGCTTTTTACAGTATGTTGAGAGGCACACAGTCAAGGGAACGAGCTCAGAAAAGACAAAATATAATACATTTGCTCTCATTTGCACCTGTTTTTGGTGTATTTAATCAAGTCAATCTACTTGTAAAATGCAACAAGTCATTTTTTATGAACATCACTATTCAATTGATCTGTGCATGCAGCCACCAATTTCCAGTACTGCTTGATTTTATATTATGCTTTTTGATTTTTTTGTTAAAAAATTACCTGATTATCTTCTTTGTTGGTGCAGAGTAACTTAATGGTGCTAATTTGTTGCAGTAACAAACTGCGATACATGTTCAGCTCTTGCATCTTCTCTTTCAACTGATTCATGGCTGTGGGTAGAAAATGATGATGAATCAGTATAAATTTACTTAGAACAATTAACCCATCAGCTTGTCACAAGTTATTCTGGTAGCAACATTGGTTAATGTACCAAACAAATACGAACACATTTAAATTTTCCAACTCCAGCAGTTCATTCTGAAGTACTCAAAAAAGATAACTGCCCCTAAAGTACAAAATTAATGTATCTATAAGGGTCATAAATTTGTCACTCGGAATCCAAGAAATCACTGACAATTAACTTGTTCCAGTTTTTTTTTTTTCAAATTTATCTGAGGAACCATGGCCCCAGACCATCTAGAAAGGAACAACAGCAACAACAACAACAAAAACAAACGTGAACATCTACAGAGACATTACTGTTTGTGTACAGATGTATCTGTTCCAAGATGTACAGTAAATGGTTCTCTAAGAAGAAAATCCAACTGTAAACCCTACATGTATATCAACTTACTTTCTCCAGGCATTTCTGAGTGGCCATTATGCTTCATTGTCGTAAGGCATGCCTTTGCTGTTCCCAGTGCTACTAACCACTGTTGCCGTTCAGCAGGTGTAGCTGCCCTAAGGTAAATGTACTGGTCAGGCGGGATCTTAAGGTCAATTCGGACGGTATCTGTAGGATGGACTAGGAAAGAGTGGCCCAAGATTATTAACTGGCTCAAGAAAATACAATGGTATGCAAAGATACATGGATAATGATAACATTGTAATCTCTCATCATGTGTTTGCAATCAAATCAATATCTAATTAAGTAACATCAATTGTCATATTGACCACCCCCGCTGGTAATAACTGGTTATCTTGGCTGCTCTGACTTGCACACCTTTATCACTGATAGTTTCATAACATGTACAACAACCTGTAACTGCAAAAAGCATGTTCAATGTTATTGTCCAAACTTGATTACTAACTTAGTAATTTGACTTAAATGTCAAATAGAAATGAAACTTAAGTATTCAAAAAAAAAAAAAAAAAAAAAACATGACTGTTTTTTGTCATGATAACACAAGTTTATCAGGTTAAACTTGGTGTCATGGAGACCATTGCATTGGTTAGCAATGTCATCCATTGGTGAGTGCATTGGTTATTGTCTTTTGATTTTATTGTGTATGCAACAGCAAGAAATTCTAGTTTACCTGAAATTTCACAACAAGTCATTTTGACAGATCCTCTGCTCCCAAGACCAACTTCTTCTTGTGATTTGTAATATGCTAGCACACCGACTTCTAGAACAAACCATCTCGGCTGCCAACCTAATAGCAAAGCAATGATATGTAAAAACCTTTTATTATAAGTAGAGACAAACAAGTTTTATTATGTACAATATTAACTTAATGTGCTGCCTAAATCTTGATTTCCTGGAAAATAAATATAAAATTGCTATTAATGTGAGAAATTACATGTGGTCATTAAAAGATCTAGGAAAACCTGCATTAAGTGAACCCCTTAAGTCTCAAAGTCAAAGTCAATTTATATTCTTGACACAATACATGGTTGAATCACAATTAACATGTCCACACTAGGTGATTTATTCGCACCATCAAAGAAAAATAATTATATGGAAAATCAATTAACTGTACCTTTTGAACCTCTAGCCTTTTACTATAACAACATATTTTACTGTGCAAGAATGTAGCAGTAATATGCACTCTTATTATGCCACTGCCGATGATTGTGAAGGAAAATTGTAAATCACACTGAAAATGAGTGCAAAATGTCCTGGATGTCCCTTTGAGATCCAAAATCAAAAAAATAAATATCACTTACTGGTAACCATATATGTCAATTAATTTTAGCTAAGCTCTAAGAATTTGGCGACAAATCAAGAGAATATTGCAGGGGCTTCATTGACATTCTCAGCAGGAAAGCAACTGGTTTTCACAGACAGGGAAATCTTAAAGCACTGAACTTCTTCTTAAGAAAAACATTCCTCCAGATGATCAAACCAGGCAAGCAAAAACAGCCTCACCTTAATGAATCCCCTGATTTGCCTAGTCAATGATTTTTTTTTCTTATCAACTATTTCCCAACAATGTACCAGTTGACAGACGTTGTGATGCAAAATTAGATGCTGGAATTTCTTTTAAGATAACGAACACGGTAATCAGTGGGTTACGTACAACAATTGGTAAAAAAATTGTGGATGAGCAAAATTCAAACAAGGAAAAGACTTATGCATACAACAGGTCTGCAATGTTATCATTTTCAAACAAAATATATATGTAGGAAAATTAAGCCAAAATCCAATGTAAGGTACACACATGTAAAGATGTCATAATCCATTATAGTCTGTACAAATAGTGAGAGAAGTAGATGATTCATTGACAGAGACACTAAACCGAAAAAATTGAAATCCAAGAGATTGCCAAATTATTTTAATTACCTTTTTGACCCTAAAATATTTTTAGAGCGCTGCCAATTCAACCACAAAAAGCATCAAATATTGAAAAATATTTCCCACAAAAACACTAAAGGTTGGCCGAAATATGTCTGAAAAATATATTTTATATGCTTTCCTTCATATAATTTGTTTGGAGATTTGGTGACCCATACAGGAGACCAGGAGGTTTGGTCTGTATTTGGGAGACTCCTGGATAATCTGGGAGAGTTGGCACAGATTCATTGATGACACATTGATGAAAGCTGTCATGAGTGAATGAAAAAATAGGCCCTTTGCAGGATCCGGTCACATGGTACAGAATAAATTACGCTGGGACGCAAGTTACACAGTGGGACTTCCAAAACAAAGGAAAGTCAGGCTGGACTGGTACGCGTTCCTTTGTTTTGGAAGTCCCACTGCGTAACTTGCGTCCCAGTGTAATTAATTCCGTACCATGTGACTGGATCCTGCAAAGGGCCTATTATCCCCTGGTACCTCGTGTCACAATGTCCCTTTTGTAGGGCATCAACACATGAAAAGGCAAATTAATCGTAAATACCTAAAAGGCTATCACAATTCAAAGTGTTTTTGGCACCAAGAACACCAGATGCATTAAAAGCTACGATTTCACAATAGATTTTGAATAAGTATTTTAAAGAAGGTTGCCACATAGTTCATGATGTAATTATATTGTACAATACAATGAATTTACACCACCAACAGTGCATGACGAAATTCAATTCAACAAATTGGTCCCGCAAATCCCAGAATTTGCAAGATTTATAGTAAAAATCGATGTGGTTCTGTTCGAAAATTAATGAATAATAGATTCCTTTGTTTAATTTCTCCCCAAATGATAAATAAATTATGGCTCCGGGTAAATTAACTCGCGAACCAAAACGTAAAACCGCGGGAATTTCTACAGTGTATATTAAGGCAATTTAAATTTTGACACAAAGATAATTTCCCTGCGAGAACGTCTGCACTAAGCGGATCAAAATATGGGGAAACGACAGTAAACAAATACAGTGTTTCAAAGTGAAACTTCATTCTGACGTTAAGTGACAAGATCGATTTAGCGTATCGTAGTAACACTTTCTTCAGCTAAGCTCGTAAGTTATTTCATCGTCGTATGAACACTAAAAATAGCTATTCAATTTTGCCACAACCAGACAAACAAACACGTGGGATCAAGCTCTTCAATTTCAGTAAAAAAAACCAACACTTTCCAAACAACAACAAGGGGAAAAGAAGGACTAAAGTTATTGCTACAAACCACTCAAGTAATTGGTCCATTTCCACAACGTTCCTTCCATTATGGACATTTCTTGCTCCTCTGTTTTCCAATGTTGTGATGTAACCTTGTGCTATAGTCGAACTTTCGGATGAAGGTTAACGCAGTACTTGATCTAACTCTCAGATTCTGTTATCTACCCTGAAGTTCCCACTGTGAACATTGACGAAACAATATTCTTTGTCCGCCATTACAGAATTTAGATTGAAATCTGTTTTACGCCTGCGCAACAGTGGTTCCATTTTCCGGTGGTGTTGCATGCTGGGAGTTTATGTACACTTCCGGTAACAATAGAAACCAAGGCGCTTATACGTAATAGGAACACTTTGGTCACGCGATTACGTTTGCGAAATCTGTTCCAAATCTTCCAAAAATGTGTTTTAAAAAATCAGCCTTGGAAACCCAGGCTTGGTGCTATTAGTGCTAAACCGAACAGCAATAATGACGGTTATAATGACGCAGCAATGACGCAGCAATAATGACGCCTCTTAACAGATGTCAACAACTACCGGCGCCTTAAAAACGACTTATCCATGACGGAAACGAAACCGACAAACGGACTTCTAACAGACCGACTTAACAATAGACGGACCAAAAACCAACCCAGTATTTGACCAACAATAGACGGATCGAAGCCCACCAATGACTGATGACAAACTTTACACGAGTCTTTCAGCCAATACCATCATGGCTATACTGACCAATCACGTTCAACGGACCAGACTTATAACATCATCGACTGACAAACACTATTCACTTGACTCTGAAGATGACTTCCGCTCAGGTCGTCGAAACGTCAGTCACAAACAACAGTTCTTTTCAGAACTACACTCACCCGGACGATCACACTATACGAACTACTGATACTCCTGTGTTCAAACCATTTACTAGGTTACTATTCTTTTGCATTCAACGCAATGATTTTGCTCTTGTCTCCTTCGTCTCCCTCGGCTGAACCCCTCTTTTCCCTACCCATCCCCCAACCCTTGAATTAACTTAAATCAACCCTTGAATTAAATTAAATTAAACCCAACCTTTGAATTACCTCGCCTTGCTTAGAAAAACCATACTCGACCCAGGGGAGGTTTAACGAAAAGGGCATAAATCACTAGTGCCAGTCTTTTGGTCAGTTCAACTCCGGGGGGAGGACTCTCATTTAAAAAAGACGGGGGTGCTTGTCAGAAATTATGAAAAGAACCCCTAAGAGGTACCAAGATCCTGTTTTGTGGGCGTGGCTTGAAATGTTTCCCCCCCCCCCCCTAAGAGGTACCAATTCTTAAACAACACATAATGACCTCCAAAGTAATAATAAAGTTACCGCAAAAGCTCCTGTTGTAGACCTTTTGAGACTGAACAACCTAAGGGCTACCAAAACCGCGTTTTGAACCCCTAAAAGGTACTACCGAGCAACCCCGCCTTTTTGTATGGGAATAACCACCAAAATGACGTCATCTGGGGCAAAATGAAAATTCGACAAACTTTAGAAATTGTCCTGACTTCTCTTAAAGCCAAAAATCGACTAACTCATTTACGTAGTTTACAAACGCGAATGATTGGTTGTAATTTATTCACATATTTACAATTTAGGAATTTAGAGGTGTTAATTCTAAAACAAAACATCCTCTCCTGTCATATTGTTTTCGGCTCAATACCCAGTACTTTATTACTTAATTATTTACGAAGTTTACGAACGCAAATGCTTCATGTCATCTTACACACATATCTATTTCTCTACTGTTGGTGCATAGATGATCTTGCTGTTCTATGTCCCATCCTTCGTTTCAATTTGCTCTCACTTGGTTGACATTTTGCTCCTCTCCCTTCCCTCACTGCACCGTTTTAATGTTCACGTTAGCATTTACTTGGTTGACATTTTGCCCCCCTCTCTGTCCTCCCTGCACTCTTTTAATGTTCGCGTTAGCATTTACTTGGTCGAAATCTTGCTCTTCCCTCTCCCCTCCCTGTATCGAACTAATGTGCACGTTAGCATTCACTTGGTCGTCATTTTGCTCCTCTCTCTCTCCTCCCTGGTTCATTACAACGTTAGCCAAAGCATTTGGTGATCCAAAGATTTTCTTTTCAAACTCTTCAGCCTCGCGGCGATTTTTCTTCCAAAGTAACTCGATAAATGCAACACGGAACTGTCGTAATCTGACAGAATAAATGAGCGGATTTATAAGAGAATTAACTGCTGCTGAAGACACCCTGGAGAAAAAAACTGCGTAAATTGTGTCTATCGAGACGCTGTATTCGAGAGCGTTCTTGAATTATTCTAAAACTTTCTATGGGTAAGTAACTTAGAATTAATATTACAACAATAGCAGTCGTTAATTTTAGCGCACGTTTTTTCCTTTAAAAACCTTTCTCTGGCTTCTGGTGAAACTTGTTGAGCTGCTATCAGGGGCACCCAACGACCGTTTTCTCTCGTATGCTTTTAAACGCTGTTTTAGGCTACGTAGAGTACTTTTAAAGCTCTGTAGGTTAATTTTAGGTTGCGCTAAAAAAAATTTATCTGTTCGGTTATTCTAGGGGAACTTGAGTATTGTCGAATTTATTAGGGCTTTTTTGTCCATTTCCCGAAATCCTTAGGTCTTATCGCCTTTCCGAAAATGATAGCTTACCTTTTTAGCGTACCCAAAACGACATTTTTAACAATCCGAAAACAACAGACATTAAATTTCTCATATCATGAAAGTTCGAGGTGACAATTCTCTTGAGAAAATCAAAGGGGATTAAAGACCTTCCGAATAGATAATTTACCGAAACGATCCGTTGGGTGCCCCTGTGCTATTTGCAATTCGTGACGGCGAATCTCGCGATAAACTATTACACTGCAAAAAATGAGTAACACGAGAAATGCAGCTTCGAGCAAAAATTGAATAGAAACAAATAAATTATGGTCAAGAAATAGAAAGATGTGTACCACTGCAGCGAAGATCCACGCAACGGCCGAAGCAATCGCCATCGAGGTTTCGTAACAATTTGATTATAATTGAAGCTTAGTTTGATGGCCAAGAATCGATCGACAATGATTAACACCAAATGGAAGAGTGATAAAGGGCAGAAAAAGTTCGCCGGAGATCTCGAAACATTATGCAATCGACATACAACGCTTGTAATGTCACCTTGTAGTGTTGTTATCATAACAGAAATGTGAGGCGGCTGGACAAGAATTCCTACTGCCATAACATCAGTTACTGCTAAGAAGGCCAGTCCTATGTTGGACAGACTTTGCAGTCGCGCCTTCATCTTCACGGCCATCACTACCAGAACGTTCAACACGATGGTGAATGGACAGGCCATCGCGAGAATGAATATATTGAAGACGATAACGCTGTACGTTTATGCGGAAAAGTGCTCTGGTACTCCACCAATGAAATGGTGCAAGTCACATTTTAAGGGGCTTGTATTCCGGCTTGAGTTCATGGCAGACGGTTTCTTCGGTTTTATCGCCAATCTTCCCTTTTTTGCGAGAGGTAAACTCAGTCTGTGTGCTGTGCAGTCTGTTATCTCTTTTCAATAATGTAATGTGAACTAAGTTTGGTTTTCACATGTATTCAAATGGCTATATGTGCGTTGTTCGTACTTTTGGTGGGCTTGTGTCTTTTCCTGTTCATTATTTTGAAACACCTTTAATTATGGACCTTTATGTTCTCTTAAAACATTAATAAAAGAGCAACTTTTATGCAACCTTTCCTGGATGGTTAATTTACAGAAAGTGTGTAGGTGTATCTGAATAAAATAATTCCGGACTGAAACACCACTCGTCTTACCTGACTTAGCAGATTAAGTCGTGAGAAACAAGATATTTTAAATAATTTTGTACAGTGGTTTCCCTCGTCAAGTGAAATCCCACGTTTTTTGACAAAAAATAATCGCTGATGATTTTAAGTTGGATATCGCGTCGTAAATTGGGCAAATCTGTTACAAGAAACAAGGTGAAACGGAACAATAAATGCAATAATCTGTAGTGAATGTACCGTTAAATCAAATTAAAATTTTGCTAGCCTGCCATTTTGCAACTGACGACCAGCAAAACGCTTCGAGACGTCGCTTTTAGACTAAAACCTAAAAATTCCCATCAAGACGCAATTTTAATTTCATTTGTTTATATCTCACGATAAGAGGAAAATGTTTTTAAAAACTCTACTACTTATCCATTGTTTCATAATTTCTCTATATGCGTGAGAGTTTTTTTAAAAGGGGAGATTTTTTAACATGATGTTCTGCCGACTCAATAAATTCCTGCAGCGGTTACCATTTATTGATTTGTAATTAGAGTTTCATCTCTGATTCATTGTTTTATCCCTTCAACGTTTATTTTGATGACTTTTTTTCTTGCTTAAAATGATAAGAACACTACGGAAGTATGTTACAAGAGTTATATGTTTGGTTTTTACAAACAGGCGCTGTTTGTGAGAAGTAAGGTTTATGATATTAATAACGTGATATATTTCATGTCCTTTGTATAGGTGATCATAAGGTTTCGAGTTCAATTGGGAATTAATTTGCACGAGTGAGTTTTTAAAAACACTGAAATTGCACTCGCCGCTTTTTAAAAAAAACTCACAAGTGCTAATTAATTCCAAATTGAACGAGAAAACCGAATGATTACTTATTAATAATATAAACATGAAAAAAACAAAAAAAAAAATCGCGTGGAGGAAATACAGAAGATCTTTCTTGAAGCCACTTTTTCTCGTTCGAGAACTTTTTTCAAAGCTTCCGCACTAAGTTTTCGTCATCATTTTACGTGATATCATTGGCTCAGAAAATTCCCTATTGTCTTTCAGCCAATCATAATCTAGAATTACGATATGTAATTTGCACTGGTGTTACACTTTTTGCACTGGTGTTACACCTGAACTGCACTGCTCTCAGCCAATCAGAATCGAGTAATTCATGTATATTACTATGGTCGAAAAGGATTTGGCGATGAATGAAACTTTGCATGCTAAAAGTAGTGGAAGAAAAGCTAAATGTTGTTAAAAAATAAAACAGTTTTAATATGTGTTCTTGATAAATAAGTCCGTGAATTTTTTTAGATGTTATATTCCCTCAACACAATTTGTTGCTTTTATGGTTTACGGAGTTTAAGAGGATCGAAACTTCTCACGGTTTTGAGGCTTGTATCGGGCAACTTTACAAAGTCAACAGCAGGCCAATTTGATTTAGGAAAGAAAAAATAAAAGTAAAACATTTGAGTTACAAAAATTATGTTGAGATTTTGAAAAAGAAATGACGCTAAGATTTTTGGCACAAGACAGCATTCTATGTTTCATACAATCGAATTTTAATAGAACTTAAGTTCAATTTCCCGTTTTGGCTTAACATAATGTATGGGCTAGTAAAATTTTGAAATGCGTTGGCCTTATTAAACATGAATTAAAACTGGGAAAGTGGAATAATAATTTAGCCAATGTCGTACAATGTGAATAATTTTTCGCTATACAATTATGACAAATTAAATTCAACACTCAAACTATTTGGAATGGAATCGCAAGTTTAATAAATTTATTCATAAAATCTACAAAAATGATTACTAACGGCATCACCACGAAAGCACTTATTGTCTAAAATTTAGGATTCGAAAAAAAAATTGCCAAGCCGGGTAACGAAACTGTGAAAACGAGTCTGAAAGAAGCACCCGACGAAAGCAATTAAAAAGACTCTTAACTGCTAAAAGACTTTTTTTAACTGCTTCCGTCAAGTGCTTGTGGCGACCAGAATGGCGAATTACTATTTCAAGTAAGAATTTGTCCAAATCTCCAGATGAATGCATGTTTACGCTTAAACAATTTGGCAACATTCGCTCGCTACATTTATGCGTAGGAAGACACTATTTCGTCCAAATCCGGCGCCAGATCCCGGAGGGTGGGTACGGCTACACGTAGGCTAGAATTTATCATATCCACCATAACTTCTATTTCGCACATTTCTGAAACGACCTGAGTTCGGCTAATAAAATATAACTTCCAAAGAATCAGTTACAAACTAACAAACGTGTAAAGAACATTTATATACAACAAAATTAAAACAGACAAACCCTACTACGTTGCAAACGACAGTGCGCGAAACATTTTTCACTTAACGTGCCAGAACTGCAACATTTCAAATGACGTTGTTGCATCCAGCACAAGCTGATGTTTACAATATTACGACACCAAAATTGTGACGAACAAGTAGCACATGCTGGTCGAGCAATGGGCGTTTTATATACTAGAGATGCATAACCCGTTAGGGCGAAATCGGGAAAATTATTTTTTTCTTAAATGCGATTTATTACGCGTCGCAGTATAAAAAGTACAAAAGGCGGATTATGCACCATCTGCTTCAGTGTATCTTCAACGACGAACTAACGACTTTTCTGTTTGTATAAAAAAAAGATGCAGGACGGATGGTCCACCGAAACAAACTGTCAGCTTAAGTGCGTGTTGAACGACGAACTTAGAGCATAGTGTAGGTGACAAACCGTCCCGCTTTCGGATTATGCGTCTCTGGAATAAAAAGGGGCCAGTAACGATTTCTTGAGGAGATTTTTCGGGCAAAATATGCCAGAAAAACTAACCTGGCTTTAAACCGTTCACTATGTCATTGGAAGATAAAATTATTGAAAACACTCTTTAACTCTACAAGACTCTTGCACAAATGCATCTGTCGCTTATCTCAAAGCTGGCAATCAAAATTTAAAACGCTAGTTTCACTTAACAATGGCCAGCTAGGTGTGGTGAACTTTATATTACATTGTAACTTCAGCTCGGCAGTGTGTCATGATTTTGGCCTCATTGCATACCTGTAAAGTGAAAAGATGCCAGGTAAGAGGAAAAAACTAGTACAGAGGACCGTTGGGGAATTTTCGTCTCATTAGCTTACAACTGTTTCGACAAAAATTGTTTCACAAAAGCGTAAAAGCTTACGCGACAATGTCTCGAGATCAACCTCGTTCCCAGGGTCTCTCATCTTTTCATCTATCATACTGAAACATCTTGAGCTTCAATCAAGCAACCAAAAGCCACCATTACCCATAATACCTTTCGACATCGTTCTTGTAGGACAACCTTTCTCAAAACAGCTGTAAACGCTTCAGGGCCACGCTCGATTAAATGTTCCAAGAAATTTGAGCGATATATATGAAATACTTTTGGTGTGATGCGGGTTGTAAAACTCAAACTTCTACAGCGAATGTATGGGCTTATTAGGGCTTTTGTCGCCCAGAAATTTTGCAGCTTTAATGTATCTTTCAATAGTACACCCAAAGAGCTAAAAATTCAACAAATTACTAAGTTTCACAAGTTATTTAAATGTTTGACGTTAATTGGCAATCAGCATGACGCCTCCTCGACGCACAGTCGTGTGTAAGGAGGCAAAATGTGAACGATGTCGGCAAGAATTTAGAAAAAAATAATTACAGCAAATCAACTAACGTGACATACATTTTCACTCTGTAGAGTTCTCCAGGAAAGTTCTTCTGAACTTCATCCTTGATCACAGTGAGTGATGACTTCGCAAATAATTCTCTAAGCTTCTCGTCTGACCTGAAATAAATGTTTAAAAAATCACTCTGGCCATATACCCTCAGACAATCTACAGTTGTAGTAAACCAATCAAAGCTCTTAGCAGATACATGTAGCTGATGGCAAGGCACAGGAAAACATGTGTGAAACAGTTATTGGTTTTGGTTTTACGTCTAAATAGACGAGAAAGCGCCGCAAGTATTTTTACACTTATCACTAGGCGTGGTAATGCACAACCAAAGCACATGTGGATTATTTTTCAACAGTCAAGTAGAAACTGCTTTAACCTAACAGCATGCTGACGGGTATCTTGCAACAGTCAAGTAGAAACTGCGTTAACCTAACAGCATGCTGACGGGTATCTTGCAACAGTCAAGTAGAAACTGCGTTAACCTAACAGCATGCTGACGGGTATCTTGCAACAGTCAAGTAGAAACTGCTTTAACCTAACAGCATGCTGATGAGTATCTTGCAATGGCCCAGCAAGTTGCCACACAACAGAAACCTGGATAAACACAGGTGGTATGGGACACTTTGTCTGAATGCAAACCCAGTATTTCTAAAGACAATCTCATACACATTGCCTTGGGGGTGGGGGGGGGGGGAGGGGAAAGGAAGGGGGGAACCCCCATATAAAAGAGAAGGGGATGCTCGCTGTACCTCTTAGGGGTTAAAAAGGGGTTTTTGGTACCTCTTGGGGTGTTCAGCCTCAAAAGATCCCCAGCAGAAGCTTTTGCACGCAGTACCTTTTAGGGTATTTAGCTGATATAATATACCGGTAATATAATTCCTGACGAGCACCCCCATCCTTTTTACATGGGAGTCTCCCCAGAATGCATTGTTTCCTTACCTAGTTACACTGCTGTCCTCAGAGTCCATATCCACTCCAGTCTTTGTAATATTTTCCTTGACACATATCAATCCACCTGGTGCTAGTCCTAACTGACATCGCTCAAAGAAATCCACAAAGTCATCTGTTTGAGTCCAACAATAAACAATAAATTAATGTTTTTCAAGGAGCCAAAAAGAAAGAAAAGTTAAATTCAGTTATGGGTTAAATCAGTTTATTCTGAGCACAGAATGGAAAAGGGTCTTGTCTTTCCCTTGGTTTTTCACCGTTCATTTTTGTCTTCAGAACCTTCCTGGTGAACCTTACTTAAAAGATTTTATTTCCAGCGTAGAGATTACATGTATGTAGTTTTTGTCTCTACATCATTGTGGGAAAAGCGATCAACTTGGAACTTGTAAACTTTAGATGCAACAACCACATATTTTGACAAAATTACCCTAACAATGTATCAATGTGGCTGCAATTTGAATTGATTATACTAACAGGAAATATAAAGGAAGTCAGACTTCCTGATTGATGGCAAGAGTTAACAAGTTCACCTATTTACTCACCATCTGTCAGATGTCCCAACACCCACTGAACCCAGATTACACTGTATCGTCCTGTTTCTGGTTTGAAATCCTACAAAAATAATAAGGTAATATAAAATACATGAGCTTTCAATGCAGTGTGACATTGCTGCTGTAGAACTCTTCTTTGGAAACACAAGACTATTGTCCACAAAAATGAAGCCACGTTTGTGTGCCAGTGACAGACAAACTGTTGGTTGAGAAGTCTTCTATTATTAATGGCTGAACTGGTCTGCAATGAAAAGGATAATTCTGGAGGTGTGCACGTTAAAAGGACCTAGGGAGGGCCCAAATGAGGTGAAAAAGGGCCCAAAAGGAGGTGTGTGAGTTCGGACTCAAAAATAGCCCAAATGAGGAATGGGGGTTACAAGGGCCTTAAAGGATATGTGTGATCTAAAAAGGGCCCAAATGAGGTGTGAGGGTTATGAGAACCTAACAGGAGGGCCTAAAAGAGGAATGTGTTATAAGGACCTACAGGGCACAGCTAAAGAAGGGCTTAAAAGGTCAGCCTACACACACTGAGAATTCTGAAAGTAACGGCCCCTGTTACTTTTGGATTTAGCAGGCAAAAGGGGCTGCTACTTTTGAGTAGCCGTTACTTTCGGATGGTCAAAAAACATTTGTGCAGTAACAGTCATTTTAGACAAAGCGGAAGCGTAACAAATGAAATTAAACGTTCCGTTTGAATGTATGCTTCCAACAACCCACATGAACAAAGCAGACTGTATAAATAAAAAAGGCCCTAATCCGGTTGGTACTCAAATCGAAAGTATACTGGTTGCATTATATCACAATGCAACTGAATACCCTACAGCATATCATTTAACTCTGCTGCTAGACAAATACACATGTACAGCTTATAAATCACAGTTTCAAGAGAAATTCAGTCCAGCTCAAAATAAAATCACAGATAGCTCTTCAAGTCAATGTTCAGTCATGCAGTCATGCTGTTCGATCCGCATGACCCGCAGTTGAGAACAGAGACTTTCTCTTTTAGTGACTGCTGCAAAGGGCCACCACTTTGGGTGGGCCGTTACTTTGGGTGAGCCACTACTTTCGGGGGGCGGGGGATGGTTACTTTTGGGCTTCAATAGGAAGGGACAAAATTAACATCACTTTTAGGGAGCCATTATTTTCGGGGGTGGGGGGCATTACTTTTGGAAATTCCACGGTACTTTGTAACAGAAGTGCCAGTTATACATTTAAGGGCTTAACAGGACCTTTCTTTGTAAAGAGGTATGGGGGTCATCATAGCCTAAATGGAGGTTGTATGGGGGCTAACAAATCTGCACCTGCAATCCTTGGGCATAAAAGTGTCCTATTCTATCCTTTTTCTCTCCCTGTAAGTAAGAAAAGTTCCACAGTTGACATGTCAATACATATAGTTGTATAATGGGAGGTAACTATGCCAAATTACTGTTCAGTTATTTCCAGCTAAGAGAGTACAGTCGAACCTCTATCAAGTAGCCACTTGCAGGGACAAGACAACTGGCCACTCAATAGAGGTGGCTGTTTAATAGAGGTTCACCTGAAAACAATGTTGGGCGTGGTCTAGTTTCCAGTTCACCAAATACAAGTACAAACAAATTAAAGTGGAGAAAAAAGTAGAACAATGATGGCTATAATAAGGTCCATAAAGTTAACAAAAGTTAAAGGAACAATTACTTGAACAGACGCGATGTGTCTGTCAACCCAACACTGGTTCGTGGGCTGTACAAACAAACTAAAATGCTTTGAGACTTTGTTTTGTGATTGTTTTAATCAAATACTGCTGAAAATTATGTGTTTTTACAGTATTCCACTTCGTCATTCTTTTACCTTCATCTGGCTAAAAATGTCCAACTTCAAATCTTCCTGGCCTTTTAATAGAGGTATAAAACAGAACAAAGTAACCCCTGGGACGACAAGAAGCTGACCGTGACCGCTTAATAGAGGTGGCCGTTAAACAGAGGTCTTTATTACAGTGTCTACCTAACAATTTTTCCAGGACTTTGGCCTCTGGTCGCCAAATAAAGGCCGCTTAATAGGGGGACACTTAATAGGGAGCCGTTTAATAGAGGTTTGACTCTATTTTGAAATTTTGGCTACGTACCAGATAATCTTTTGCTTTTTGCAAAAATGCAGGGTTTTGTTCAACCATGTCCACAGTGTCAAACAGTGGTAACAGCAAGTTCTTTGTGACACGACCAATGCCAGCCCCACAGTCTGCAAACAATTTAAACAACAACAAGGAAGCATAACTAAAAAATAAACTCTGTTGCATTAACTGCATCAAAAAGAGCTGGAAAACACCTTAAAGTTCCAGCAAGTAATGCTGGAACTTTAAGTTATGCTCAGCTGTCAGGTGTTCTACTAATGGTGCCACTTACATGTACTTCAATTCTCACTCAGGTTTCCCTACCAAATCACTGTTTTAACCCATTCATACTCCAGAGTTGGAGGAAAGAAGAACAGTCACTAGCAATCACTGGGCCACTGTATCTCTAGTATGATACCTTTTGTTAAATGATGTTTTTTTGGTATGCTTGTGCTAAAAAAAAGTCACCTAAAATGTTGTCAGTTACCTAGCATCAAATTACAAATTTATACACTCACCTAGGGCAATGGATGGCTTGATTTTGCTAGTTATGGAAGTGTCATTAGTTGAAGAAGGCTCAATGCGTCTAACCTTTGCAGGAGTCTTCTCATCACATTCATCAGGCAACTGAACAAGATAAGGATGAACACAGTCTCTTCATTCTCTTATAATCTAACAATCCAATCAGCATAGAGGGTTCAAACTAAAAATATGTAGTTACAACAAATATCCATACCTAACCTACATTGAAAGAATTAGGCTGGGACAATTTAGACACTCAACATCAAAAACTAAAGGCTGAGATGGTCTATAAGTCCTTAAATGGCCTCACACCCAATTATTTGTACTCAAAATTCATTCAGCGGAGCGATGCGATTACTTCTCACAATTTGCACCATTCTGATAATAAGCTTGCTATTCCCTTGCCACATACTAACCATTACAAAAACAACTTTGGCTATAGTGGTGCAGTCCTCTGGTACAATCTACCCTCAGCCGCTAGACAAGCAACATCTCTGACTAATTTCCAACACTTGTTAATTAATTCCGACACGGCATTCATGTAAAACAGGCTTTAATTTAGTTTACTTTTCTTTAATAGTTAGCAATATTTTTAAATTACATCTTGGAGATTAATCTGTACACATACAGTGGTCTTCCGTGATAAGTTTTAGCTTTTATATTAAATTGTTAATGCCTGATGTATTTACCGTGTTTTTAAATGATGATGATGATGATGATGACGACGACAACGACATGTCAGGAAATTTTGAGGGGGACAGTTTTGAAAGTAAGGGAAAGTTTACAAAGGAAAGGAGGGGAAGTTCAATTAAATCTTTCAAAGGGTTGAGAGATTCACACCTGTCCAACAATTCGTGAGTGTGAAGAGTGTTCATCCATATTTTCTAGAAGAACACAATATGCAGAGAAATGTCTCTTCAGGGAAAGGTTAAAATCATGATTAAATAATATCTTGATCCCCCTCAAGGTAACAACGTAACAAGAACGTATCTGTAAGCACAGGGTTCATACACTTTTTAAGGAAAAAAACCAAGGACTTTTAAAGGACTTTCAACGACCTTTAAGTAAAGGCTTCACTTACCTCTAAAAAGCTCTTTAAAAATTGCTTTGAATCCTTAATGTCTGTAGGCGAAATGTGAGCATAACCTCCTAACATCCCATTAACTGTGGCAGGAATGTTCTGACAAAATTACAACATAAAAACAAATAAGAAAAACTCTTAAAGGTATCATAAGGTGAGATAAAGGTAAGATAAAGGTATCATAAGGTATCATAAAATAAGAGTAGATAATGAAAAAAAAAACAGTCCTTTTCTTTATTTGTTATTTTTTAACAATAACACTGAAAATTATTCAGCAAATTAGGGGGAAAATCAGTTTGTACATTGTATCACTTTTTTCTGCTTGAAAGTGACAAATTTACCTAGTGCAGACCTTACCTGACTTCAACAAAGTGAATTGAAAACAGAAGTAAAATTCTGAGTGTAAAAAGCATCCATAAAAAATTTTCTTAGCAGACTAGATTTAAATTTTCTGAAAGTCTGTAGCTGATGAAAATAGGTTTGTTCAGAGATCAAACAGTCAATATTTTCAGTGTTGAATTTATAATCTTTTATAATATAGATAGGACCCTGCACGTGTTCTGATTTGTCGAAAAGCCATGTTTTATCAGAGTTTAAAACATAGAAAAAGCATGTTTTATTGTTTTTCGCCACATTACCTCTATTACTTCAGACATTTGAGAACACTCGAGAAATGTAGAAAACACTCGCCTGCGGCTCATGTTTTCTACGTTTCCCTTGTGTTCTCAAAAAAATGCCTGTTGTGTTTTATCACAGTGTAATACATGGCTCAGGCTTCTTTATTTGTTAAGTAACAACTAATCCAGGAATCTAGCCAAATACCCCCCAGTTATATACCTATCTACCTGTGAACCAAAAATTCCATCCAGCTATAGGTCTCACCCCAGATATATAAGTACCCCCTCTAGCTTTCCTTGGTTTGAATTTGTTTTATTATGGTATTTTGAAGCTTAATACCAGTAAATGAAAATCCTATTTCCATCAACATGTACAGCTACAGCTTGTTCCAAAATGTCTTTTATTTTTTATTTATTCTGGTTATAAGTCCCCTTGAATATAAGCCCCTCAGTTTATAAGCCCATCTAAAAGCCCTTACAAAGTTGTGTTAGCCCAGGGCTTATAAGCGACAGTTTGCGGTATTGCCACTCCAAAGCAACCTTTTCTTCCTGTCTGGGCCCTGTCAGGTTTAAGGGACAGGATGAGAGTCACCACAAATGGGCGAATTGACTGTGATTTTGTGTTTTATTGATTGTATTCATATCTTTTTTTGCATTTTTTCAATTTTTTATCATCCTATTAACATTTTTTACATGGCCCCATAAGCTATATTAGCTTTCAAACCCACTGTGTTTTAATAAAAGATGTTGTTGTTGTTACTGTAAGCAAATACAACTTGTCAGAAGTTGGAAGCCATCTTGACACTTGACACACTATACCTGACAAGATGGCTCCAAAAACTGTGATAACAGCTGAATATGAGGTTACAGAAATCTTTGGAATTTTTTCAGAATCCTTGCACTACCACAATATAAATCCCATGTACAGTCAACTTTCCAAAAATGGACACCACTGTGAGATCACTGGACACCTCCGGGGGACACCTCTCTGAGACAGTCATAAGTGGCTGGCTGCTTGAATTCCAAACTCTCTTTATGCTGGACAACTCTCTAAGGTGGATAGTTAGGACTAGTCAATAGAATGTCCTCTTGGGCTTGAGAGGGGTTTGTTTCAGTAGACTCAATTCTGAACGGAAGAATGGTTACTGCAGTGACGCTACACAGTTTCTAACCCCATATTGACCGTAGTATTGTTTGTTGATTGTACACGATTCCTCAGGGAAAAACTACAAATATGAAAGAATTAATCCCTTACTTTCCAGTAATCTGCAGCATCCCCATACCACTTTCCTCTATCCTGCATTTCTGTAGGGATGTCACTTTCAGCGGAGGCCATTCTGAATGAAAAAATTAATGTTTGTATCAAGTTGAACTCCCGACCTGTGTAGGCAGTGTTAGTTAAATTAAACATGTAAGATCATAATTCTCACATCATTATTTCTCTTTCACTAACTTCGACAAGGGAAAAGGCAGATCGCTTCTCTGGTAGGTGTGATAACAAGCCGCAAAGAACCTTACTGCATAACAACCTTTCTGAAGGGCGCCATATTGCATTATCGCGCGGGAATCGCTAACAGCACGTGCGGGCCTGGAACGAGGCCAGTTTATAGGTTATGTATTTAACCTGTAATGTCCTCCATTCTCAATGAGTGGAGCAAGTTGAGCATAACCTCACCCATATGCACCGTGTAATTCCTTTCCTTTTCTCTCCCAGACCGCGCTCGTCGCCCGATCGGTCGCTCGGAATCGCTTGGAACAGGTTAAGATGTAGGCGCTCCGTATTCAGATATGACGGTCCACAAAAAATCTTGGAGCTCCGTGTGTACGCCATTTTCTTTTTTCTCCCAGACCCTACTCTTCGCCTAACAGTTAAAAAAATTTACATACATTAGGTTCAGAGCCACCTTAAATTTTCAAAATTTTAGGATGACTCTCAACCCCCTATACAATTTTTTTTTTAAAACCTTGCCAAAAGTTGCGCCTTATCCTGCTTATCAAAATTTGATAAGTAAAAAAATTTTCACCGTGCCGTTTTTCACTTGTAAGCCATTAAAACTATAACTAAGGGCGCTTTTGGCAGCTCAAACTGTTGCTATGGTAACTTATTGTGTCACGAGAATGATAAAAATGCGTTAAACAATGATTGGGCAGTTTTTTGATACCATGATTGTAGCGTCAATTGATAAATGGTGGTTATGAACCATCAAAATCTAAGTCTTGTGAAGTGTTGGAAAGTGTTTTTAGCCACCTTAAGCGTCTTAAAAAGTGTCAGTAGCAAAGTTTAAAAGCTTTTTAACTTAACTAGGATTTAACTGCAAATTTTGATTTAAATTGAACGGTGCAAAAATTATGACGAGCAAGTTTCATGGCACGAGACGAGGATCCCCTTAGTGAACTGAAGATTAAATGTAGCGCACCAGGGGCCCGTTTCTCGTAAGTCCCGAAAACATTTCGCACCCAGAAAGCTGTAGCAGAATCTCAAACCTTATGCTATGATTAAAGAGCTGTTTTATTCACGTACTCTTAATATGAGCAGAAGTTCCCTTCATACAAGAAGTTTCAAGCGTACACACAAAGGCTCTCTGTTCTTAAACACAGATGGACAAAAAAATGGCTTTGCGGACCCGAAAAGTTTCCGCGAGAAACGGGCCCCAGGCCCTTCAAAGGATCGTTTCGCTCGTCTCTCGTGGCTAGCTAGATCGAAGGAAGAGCAAATTGTTCTTGTAATAGACCATTTTCGTATTTTCGGTATTGGACTGGGACTAGCATGCAAATGAGGCTCATGCGGGGAAATGTCATTAAAAACATATGATTGTCATTTACATTTAAAAAGACTCAGCGCATTAGCGTCAATTGCAAGTTAGTTCCAGTGCAATACAGTGAATAATAACTTGCAGAGAATAACTTGCAACAGTTAATCAAACAGCCGGGCCCGGCGTAATAATACAAAATGCAAGTAACCAACATGTTCACGGAATGTTTCAAACTTTGTCCCTCCAGAGCTAATATTTAGAGAGCTTAAAACATATCTTGCAATACAAATGAGCCAATAAAAACTAGCACGTGGCAAAAAACAGAGGTGTCGAACTCTACAAATTACACGCGGATTACAGCGAAAACCACGCAGACCTATGACCTCTAACGGCTCTACTCTGGTGAAATGTCCTCCTAAAAACAGGATTATTGCTTAGCGAAATATTCAAAGATCCCCCTATCGTACAATACAAAAGGGGCAGATCCTCAAAGATATACTAGTTCGAGCAAAACTCTCAAAGCGGCTATTACACGTGGATAGGAGTTGTGTAGGCTTGCCACCCCATTGTTATCACTATTTATCAAAGACACAATTACAAGGAAAAAGTTTGCTCCTTTTCACAGAACTAGATCCACCCTCCTGCTAGATTGTAAATTTTAGGTTTTGATTAATGTAAATATGTCTTTTAATCTGGCTTCAAGCAGACATGCCCACGATAGTTCCATAGGATCGATGACCGGCCGCTGTCCCGCTCTCCTCCCTGGAAATCGACCTTATATCTGCGTAATAAATCTAGCTTTGGAAATGATTGCAGTGAGGACCGTAGTTGCTATTTCCAAAAGGGTGGAACGCAAGTCAACCAAAAATTGAGAGAATTATCTTCCCCCGCCGGAAGTTAGTCCGGGGAAGAGGGGAGCAGGGGGGGGGGGGGCGAGGGAGGGAGGGAGAGGGAGAGAGAGGAGAGAGAAATCTTGTCAAATTCGCTGGTACTTCTTTACTCCAGGATCCAGGCCACCGAACTTGAAGTTCCCGAATAGTGTTTGGTGACTTGAACAGCTACGAAAGCGGGCAAGGGAAGGGGATGGGGGAATTGATGAATTCCGAAGTCTAAGAGAAACTGGAGATATTTATTAAAATTCATCGAGCGACGACAATTAACATCAAATTGCTGAATCGAAAGGTGATTCCTAAGGCCTAACATCAATTTCTGCTTTGAAAAGCCGCTTTTCATTGTTAAATAACACTGAGCAACGTCAAAAATGTCTAGAGCTCTCCATGCTTGATTCCCTGAAACTCGTCATGTGAGATGTAGCCATCCTTATTTTTGTCT
Source organism: Orbicella faveolata (assembly GCF_042242905.1). Classification (NCBI taxonomy): domain Eukaryota; kingdom Metazoa; phylum Cnidaria; class Anthozoa; order Scleractinia; family Merulinidae; genus Orbicella; species Orbicella faveolata. The sequence goes on from NW_028301542.1 coordinate 8,838,257, forward strand.
TCCTCGTGGAAGATTTCTTGCATCAGGTTATCATGGCTTTCATCTCCTTCGCCATGCGACATTCCCTCTCGCCTCAAATACCCAGCGACCTGAAAATAATAATAAAAAAAAACCAGGAACTTAAGCCACAAGTTTTCAAGATGCTTAAGCCTGGCCAGTTTTCTTCCAAAAACTTTTATATTTATATGAACACAAATTTAAAGGAGGATTTGCGTCATTTATATAACACAACACCCTTTTGGCTTGATATTTCCCACATCATAAAGTAAAACCAGTACTGTGGTCGACTATTCCCAGTCTGATTAGCGACCTAAGCATTTAGCACAGGCTATGTAGGCAAATTGTACTCTCCACCATAGAGTTAAATAGAAAAGAGAAAGTCTTACTTTTATCGATATTTGTTGTGTTTTGTGAAATATTATTTTCAATTTTCAATTTGTGGTCAACTGGAACCCTTAATTAGGGAGACTTCTTTAGCTTATGCAGTTTGTTGCCCCACTTTAGGCCATGTGATGATACTTTTGAGAATTCTTGCTTTCAAATTTTCAAATAGTGGCGTCAATATATGAATAAATAATTTTGAAATGAATAAGAGAAAAATTCTCCAGAGAATATCACTGGTCTGAAATAGGAAAACAAACCGCCCAAGCTAAAGAGGTCTATTAGGGCTCTGGGAGCTAGAGCGCACAGCCGGGGAAATTGAAATATCTTGGGAGAAGAATCGAGAAGGAGCGACAATTTTCAAAGGGCTCCGAACGGTTACCAAAGAATTCTGGGTTCCAGACCTCACACCAGCTGACCGTGTATTGAAAATTCGAAACGGGCCGCCCCAAAGCACAACACAATCAATATAAAAGGTAACTTTATCTTTTCTTCATTTTTTAATCTGATGAAGGAGCCACACGTATATATATCGACCGAGCTTACAATATAGTCGATAGATGTTCGATTTATAGTTTGGACAATTTTAACTCTTGAATTTTATTTCAAGGTTTAGGTTGCAGTTCGTTTTTTTATTCGTCCTACCTCTGAGTGTGAGATCAGACCATCTCCGTTGACGTCTATCTCCTTGAACATGTTCGGTCTCCCACTGTCCTCGCCAGGGTCGGAGATTTTTAAAAGCTCGACGTAAAACACCAAGAGTGCCCTGGGGGGAATCTTATCTCCGACGGGGTATTCCCCATATCCGTACTGGGATGGGACGACAAGCTCACGGAGTTCCCCCACACACATATCCCTCAAGCCCAGATCCCAGCCGGGAATTACTTGTCCTTCACCCAGAGTGAACTCAAATTCGCTAAAAGAAAAAGACAATTTCAAAGAAACGGTACAGTTAATAGTTCTGCGCTGCAACGAAGATCTGTTGTCGTATTTATGCCATTATGTTTACACTTATCTAACAGCAAAGAGAATGAGTTCGTAAGAACTCCGATGTAACTAGTATAGTTTCCTAATCGAGTGCCGAATGCCTGATTTAATTGTCACAAAGGCATTGAGCTTAAATTTATTAACCATGGAATCGATAAGAACTCGTAGTGAAGCGTCATGAAATAACCCTTTTCACGGTCGACTGTAAAACGAAACAGGGCAGAAACTAAACGGATCAAAAAAGGTTCCCAAATTGCCCCAAAGTTAGAGAGTATTGTAGTGAACCGTGTAAAAGGACTGGAAAACAATCGTCACAAGTCTTCCTGTCACACGGTCATGTCAAATCCAGGTTTATAATTTGTGGCCTCCCAAGTACTTTTTGGACTTTTAGCGACTACAGCAGCTTTTTTTTTTTTTCGGCTGAAATTACTACAGGCTGACGTTCTACATATCATTTTCCGCCTGGAGAAAAAAAGCTCGAATTGTAATTTTTAACGCAAAAAAAGGAAAAGAAAACTTGAACAGGCCTAACCAAATATCCACGCGAAACGATTTTCGCTATGCGAAATTGGTTAGCTTTGTTGAGCCTAGAAATTATTGGAGACCGTTAAAAATTGCTGTAAAAGCAGTGGATATAATGTAATTCATGCAAAAATGTGGCTTAATTTTACCTCGGGAACGTAGCAATACTTGGCTCTTTGTTACGGCAAATTTGGGCAAAAAGCTTTTTCAAAACACAATGAACTAAATTCAAAAACGCAACTAATTCACGGCATTAGGCAACTAAATGGCCTGAGAAAATGCAGAAATCCGCGACATACAGTTGTATGAAAGCAGCGGTTGTGCTACATGCTCGAGACAACAACGATTTTGACCAAAAATTAAAACTTACCCTGTCGATAAAACAGGTGTTTGGTCGATGAGGGTGTTGTTGTACCTCACCGTCAAATGGTCGCCATCTTTAGATTCTCTTGGGCAATGGTCGGGTTTCCGCATAATTCCAACCGACAAATGGTCTCTGTCTTGCTCGGCTTTTTCATGGCCGTCATTATGCTGCTTATGAGCGAAGGCAGAAACGAGCAGAACCGCCAATATTACTAAACCAGACAACTGCGTAGAAATCATTTCGTCCTCCGTTAATTTAGGAAACAGTGAATTGAAGTTTTGCTCTCGCGTGCAAAGAACTGAAGATGTGGAGCGACCGGAGTAGACCAGCTATCGAAAGCTGCAAGGGCAAACTAGAGCAGAGGTTTGCAGGTTGAAGATGTTACAATGAATTTGAATGAGTCCACGTAGAGCGAAACAACTAAAAGGGATAAACGTGGACAAGATTTCAATTAAAATTCATGGACCATGTCGCGTTGGCAAAGCGAAACATTCGTAGCAAGAACTGCCATGTTTCCTAGAAACGAGAGATTTAACTTTTTTTCGCAACTCACTGGGAGCTTTCCTCTTTGCAAAATACTTAAAACTCCGTAAAAATTGTGGGAGATTGGCTTCTTTATAGTGATATATAATCGCTTTAAAAGTTACAAATGAAAGTGAAATGTTCGCGGAAAGGCCACCGCCGAGAAGCTTACAACAGGCCTAATTAATAAACCCATAAAAAGAGAAAACTTGGTCGTGATCGTTACACAATCATTAACAACAGTCAAAATAATGAATAGAGGGAATAGAAAGGTCTTTCTTTTAAGAAACTCAGTGTCCGGGCATGAACAAACATTTTTCTTAGCAAGAGATGTTAAAGACTTAACTATTTCGACTTCCCGGGAGTTAAACTGCAAGTAACTGCTGAGGTGCATAAATTTAGTCCAGGCCAATTTCCACGCGACAAATCGAGGTTGCTCGAATGAACCAATTAGTAATCAGACAGGCAAATCGTAGCTTGTAAATAAAACTTTACATTCTTGTCGTAAAGAATTACCTTTAGAAAGCGAAAACATGTCAACAACGATTTCTGCATTCTAAACGCTGTAGATAACACACCTGTAACCGAAACACCATGTCTAAAAACATCGAGAAAACCATTTAAGTTAACCTGCGATCAGGCGTTCTTGGGAGCGAAAAACAAAAGAACGCCTGATCGCAGGTACAAGTACGTACAAGTGTAAACATTGTCTCGGTGACTCAAGGAGAGAAAATTGAAAATGCCGAGCTGAGAATAGAGTGGTTCATGGTTCACACAGGAGAAATAGAAAGAATACGAGGAATCAGAAAAAAATAGCCAGTTTCCTCAGGACGCGTTGACGCGTTATCTCATGTTTTCTTTTTTTTCTTTTTCTTTTTTTTGTGAAAGAAAACATTCTAAGATTTCTAAGATTTCCATGCAAACTTTATTGAGGATAGCAAAATAATTAGATCTTAATTACCATAAACTACTCTATGACCTTTACTGGCTCTATTACTCTAAAAGAATATAAACAACAACATTTGAACATTTGAAAAGACTATGAACTGCTCTGGAAGTAATTTGCATCTGCTTCTCGTGTCTTGATAGTCGCGAGCAAAATTCTTACAAACACGCGCTTGTTTTGTTTGCTTGTTTGTTTGTTCTTGTAAGGAAATTACCACGACCACTACAACTTGTAAAACACGCGCTGGTTTGTTTTGATTTGCTGGTTTTTGTTTGTTTCTGTACGTAAATTACCACTATAATTTCGTAAGAAAAGGTCTCTCATACAGAATCTTCACAAAATTGTCTTCTTTCAATTTTATTCTTGGTTATCATCACGCTGAAGTTCACAGTTCATCGTGTTTAGCTTGTTTTGGCCACCATTCCAACAACTCGCTGACCGCATCCCAGTTGATAACAAACCAAAAATTCTTCACATATGCCGCCCGACGATTCTGGTGTTGAAGATAATACGCATGTTCCCACACATCGATCACTAAGATGGGCAGAAGGCCCAGGTTTAAAGGACTGTCTTGGTTTGCTGTACCACGGATTTTGATCCCACCTTGCTCGACATCCAAGCAGAGCCAAGCATACCCTGAACCAAAAACTTCCAAGGCAGTGTTCTCAAACATTGATTGGAAGTTAGAATAACTGCCAAAGGTCTCGTCAATAAGCTGAGCGATTCTACCAGAGGGTTTTCTCTCTTCGCTGTTCGGGTTTGGAGACATGATTGCCCAATATAATGCATGGTTAACATACCTGGAAAGACAAAGAATAATTAACAATTATTCCACGAGCATGCACGAGTTAGATATGAGATGGTAGATAGCCAAAGAGGTGCATACCGCCGAGTTGGCTATAATCACGTCATATCCAACGAGCGCGAGTGGAATAATTGCCTTATCAAACAACACCACCAAAATATAGAAAACTAAAATAAAATAAAAATAGAAACGCCCAAAAACCTCACACGTACGCTTACCATGTTTGTATAGCACGGTATAATGGCTCATAACCCATGATGGCTAAGCCAACTCTCGAACCAAATTATCCAATGATCCAGTTAATAATAAAAGCAAATATAAACTAAACCAAGAGTGGTTTTCAATTGAGTGTAGTAAAACCAAAGCAAAACCAGTTACTTACCAATTAGACTACTCAGCCAATCTGGTAAACTCCGTAGTAAACTCAAAACCAAAACAAAGTAATTTCCTGATTACTTTTGATACTCAATTGAAATTAAAGCCACTCTATAGCTAAGACATATTCCTCATCTCAGTGTTGGACTGGAACTAGCTTGCAACTGAGGCTAACACGGGGAGTCTTTTCAAATGCAAATTACATTAATCTCTTTTTAATGATATTCCTCCGCATGGGCCTCCATTACAAGCTAGTTCCAGTTCAATACTGAGAATATGAATATGGTCTTTTACCTATGTTACACCCAAAGAGTTTAGTTATAACAATTTTAATTAGGAATGACAAAACGATGAATAAATGAATGATGAAATTCCCAATTTTTTTATTTGACTTACTTTATACTTTGGGGTGTGGATTTAATACACAAAACAACAACAACAAAAAAACATGGATTTGTGTAAAGAATATGAAAAAATAACTCACCCTCCACCGTTGTTCCTAATTTTAAGCCGCCAATCAGAAGGTATGAGTTGAATGTTGTTCAAGATAGTTGAGATGGGCTTTGAGGACAGTTCTGGAGATTTGCCCTGAAATATTGGGTTAAAGAAATAAATTAATGCAAATAGTTTTTGAACAGCCCCGTTCAGGCATTTTTTTTGAAGACCATGTAAGTGCAAAATCATTAAGAAAGAGGCAACTGTCTAGAAGCATGTAAGTCTGGAAGATCTCTTTGTTCATACATCCAACAAGCTGGGAAAATGGAGAACTGGTAAGACTTCTATAGATGGTTTTTCCTAATGTAGCAAGAACTTCTTGATTTCTTAAACAACATCAGACACTGAATAGGTTTTAGGGCAGGCCAAAAAAAACTTTTTGTCCAAATGATAGATTTGCAGAATTTTTTTTTCTACTATTGGTAATTTGTTGTGGAATTAATATGAGAAGACGACAGGAATATTCGCATAGACATTATTTTGGTTGTCATAAAATTTAAAAGCCCCCAAATTAGACTTTCTTCCCTGCATGCTGTTAGTTATTGTAGTGCGGAGGGTTGCTTAAGTCAATAGAAAATAATAATCTATGGTACAGTAAAACAATATTGATATCACATCAGAGATAGACAAGAAAATTTAATGATCCTAGAGGGTATACCTGCTGGGGCATTTGCCCCAGGCATGTTCACCCTTGCTAACAAGAGGCTGGTGAGAGGCGAGACAAACACAGCACCTGGCCCTCTAGGTTGGGAGTAGGGCAAAGGGCTAATGAACCTTGCCCCCCAAAAAGCAAACAAGCTGAAAGTACTAATGGAACCAGAAATACTCTACGAGTTAGATATGACAGACAAACTTAAAAGGTGGAAGAGAATGAAGGTCTTATGAGCAATGGGCATAAAGAGAGAAGGTGAGGAGAGGTGAAAGTAGATTTTCTATTTATTACATAGACACATATCTATTGCTTGCTATTTTCACTGACTGTGTGCTGGTTCCTAATCATCTTTGTGTGTTAATAGCATTCCTTTCATGGAAAGTCTATTTTACAACAGATTGCTCAAAGTGTTGTTGGAGGTGTATAGAGACTCTAAGGAGGTTAGGAATGGCTAGAGTCATCATGTTGTGATCTTGTGTAAGGTACTTTTATTTCATGCCAGTGCAGTCTGACCACCCAAGAGAACAAAAGAATACCAGCAAAGTGTTAGCCAGGGGCAAATATGTGACAAAAATGCTGGGAGGTGACCAGCCATAGCCCTGCTTCCATTCTATTATTAACAAAAGAAACACTCAGTGTGGGACATTATGGGCATGAGAAAAGCTAGGTGTGAAAATCAACTTACAGGGACCTAGCATCCCCTCCTAGGGGAAGTAGCAAAACAAAAATACTCCCATCTATGATATTTGTCGTTAACTGGAGTTAAGGACACTTGATTTTTTCACGCACTTTTACCTCCCCCCTTCTCCCCAACCAGAGCCATTCCATTTTATATGTAGACCTTAACTACTTCCCAGGGGGTACTCCGCCCCTTACCCTTTGACAGAAAATTAACTACCCATTTCGTATACCTCTTATTGAAAAAAGGTACCCTTTTTACATAACTACTGATCTCCCGCAATAAAATTGTAGGCCATATCAAAGAGAATGATGTGGTTAAGCTTCGTCTTCGTTTATACTAACCGATTCCCGCCAGCTTTTTAACGCCGCATTTAGTTTTTTAGTGTAAGCTCCATGGTGTCCCATGTGATGGATGCGCAAGGTAACTTCGTCGATGAAAGGTTCTAAACCATCATAACCGTACGGCAAATCCGGCAGACTGTACTCTTCTTTATATTGTACAATTTCGTCGTAAGGAGTGGCGCATTTGATGCTAGAAAAATGAAGAAAAACAACGATAAAGAAACAGAAAAAACCCAATCCCTTGACGATGGAAGCCATTTTGCCTCTCTCAACCCAATCTCACGCGATCTACTGAAGTGAGTAGACTGGGTTCTAAAAAGATCTTTCGGCGAGCTCGCGCGGTTACCGATCAAAACATTGTCGATACAGGTGAAAATGCTGTGGGGGTCTGCCTTGTTTTGTAAACTGTGCTTTTCTCTGATATCCCTTGATCTTGTTGTTTGTTTGGATGACGCACTTGTTGGTCACCTAAAGCCGTTCGGTCGTCATCGAGAACCTGATGTTGTCACAGAAGAACGAGAAACAGTACCTCACCCTTCGGAGTTTTGGGCAAGTTACGTTTCACAAAACAAACCTGTCGTCTTTAGAGGAGCCGCGAAGCATTCCAGGTATTAAAAGAAAAATCCCTTTTTGTTGCTCTTTATAGTGTACTTAGAACTGCTTTTAAGTAAGTGGTGTTTGTTCGGGAAAACGCTCCGGCCAGCCGTGATTTATTCCTTTAGCTTATTCAAAAGTTTTCCAGAGTTGTTCCGCGCAAATACTTTGTAGAGTTGTTCAATTTTGTAAAGCATGCATTTTGATCTTTTTGTATGTTAATTATTATTTTGTATTTGAGAAAGCTTTGACAGAAACTAAGAGGTAAAATTTGATATTATTTTTTTTCCATTTCGCCTGCCTACATGTGGCTACAAGTTTTTGCCAAAGGGTAAATATTTACAGTTTGCAATTAACGTTATTCAACAAAGGTGTAAGTCCTGAAACAGCTGTTAACCCACTTATCTAGCTTATCATTTTAAAATATTTACGTTATAATCGTCGAGAAACTATAACAATTAGACTTTTGTTTTCTAATTTTGAAATATCAACTCGGATCGCGTGTTTGGTGTTACTGTGAACGGTTCGTGAATTTCAGTTCGATACTGAAGCGGTTGGAACTAAACTCGCTCATTCAGATATTCAAAACCGCTGCTATGATTAAGATTAATCAAAAGATATTTGCCAAGGCTAAGACATGCTAAAATTACTGAAAGATTTAATTCTGGACGTTTTGGATTTAATACTTGCTGTTTGAGAGTTATCATGATGCCATTATCAAGAGAAAATAAGTATCAGAAAGCGAATATTTAAGTAGGCGATAGCTGAAAACTAACATACTAATTAGATGGCTAAACAAACGCTTAAAGTCAATTTGTGCTTAAGTGTTTGTTTAGCCATCAAATGTATGTCAGTGTATGTCAATTTTAAGCTATGGCATACTTAAATATTCATTTTCTTATACTTTTTTTCTCTAGATAATGGCGTCAAGCTGACTGTGAAACAGCAAGTATTAAATCTTTCAGTAATTTTTGCGTAATTAAAATTGCCATTTTTCAAAGGATTATTAAGTCAGGTCAGGGAAGGGTTTTTTCGGGATATTTTTTAGGGGGTTGGGTGTGGGTGTATTAACCAAGTAGGGGACTTATGTCCTATTGTTAAGCACCTGTACTTATACGAATCCTAAAATAAATAAATAAATACATAATTTTTCAGGGCAATTTTTACAATTTTTTTGAAGGGCATATGAGTTGTGGACAGAAGATTTTTTAATCTCAGAATATGGGAATCTCACTGTGCGGCTCGAAGCGCGAGCTGAAAGTAATGACAGAGCACCAGTTGGTGAAGCTGGAATTCTTGGTAGGGATACAATAAAACATTTTATACACAACTACCAGACTATGGATGCTTACGTGATTTCACAGATTCCGCAGCCAATGGAAAGAGATATAGGAATACCCCCATGTTTAAGGTAATGTCATGTGGGAATTAATTTGTGTGTCTGTCAATAAATTCTTCAGTCAGTGAGTCAGTCAGTCAGTATGTGTCAGTCAGTCAGTCATGTGGCTTGTTGGTTGGTTGTGTAGTCGGTCTGTCAGTGAGTCAGTCGGTCAGTCAGTCAGTTGTTCAGTCAGTCACTCAGTCACCTAGTCACTCAACTTGTCAGTCGTTGGTTTGCCGGTTGGTGAGTTGGCCTGTCAGTCAGTCACAGGGTATAAGTCCTTTAGTTGGTCAGGCAGTCAGTCAGTCAGTCAGCCAGCCAGCCAGCCAGCCAGCCAGCCAGCCAGCCAGCCAGCCAGCCAGCCAGCCAGCCAGCCAGCCAGCCAGCCTAAAAAAATTATAATAACCAACCTTAATTACAATTATTTTGTCACCTCAGATGTGGGTCATTTTCAGAAGCTATTCAAGAGGTGCATCTGTTTCTCAGTGCTCGTGGCGGCCAAACAAAACTGCACCAGGATCCATACAGTAACATACATTGTATATTTAATGGCACCAAAGACTGGCTTCTAGTTCACCCAGATCAAACAGATCTTGTCTACATGTCTGATGACTCCAAGTTTGAATGGGGAGGATACTCAGAGATTAATGTTGATTCAATTGACCTGGAAGTATTTCCAAAGATCAAAGATGTGCATTATTCTAAAGTAACAATGAATAAGGGCGACTGCATTTTTATGCCTGGAGGTGAGACACATGGGAAATGTTTTCTTTTTTCATGTAAAAGACATTCCTGAAAAACAATAAGTAAACAGGGTATGAGTATAATATTAACTTGCTAAAGATAATAAACTCTTGTTATAGGCTTGCAATGCGTGCAAAGGACTACAGAGTCTTTGTACACTTTTCATATATAAGATAACTAATTGGATGAGGGTCTTGGTGACATCCAGAATAATCAAAGGCAAGGTCAATGTTCTGGACTGAAGCTAAAGATTGAAGCTGATAACACTTATTAGTATCAAGACCCTTGCCTAGTTCCTAAGCCTCAATATTTTGCGGCATTCAATCATTTCGGGTCAGTATTCCGGGCCCTTCATTTCGGATACGTCATTGAAATCAATTGAGCATGAAGGCCTAGGGGAAAGCTGTACAGAAACTAGGCAACTGAGAACCTTAATTTATTTCTGGATCTCACAAAAGCCAGATTATAAAAAGGGGAAATTGAAATCAGTGTCAGCAATTTACAGGAGTGAAATCAGTTTTGTCTAAACATTGAATGATATCTACTATTGTTATTTACCTTTAGTTATATATTTTTGACTTGCCTGTTCGGAAATGCAATCACAATACATTTTGCACGTTTGCAGCCACACTATACGCATGCCTATGCACTTGTAGCTTTGTAACTTCTCTCGACAGTAGACAAAATATCCAGAATTATCTGCAGCTCACAAAATAGAGATTGAGATTTCAAGGTATAGTAATGCAACTCTTTATGCAGGTTACTGGCACCAAGTACGTTCATGGGGTTACATGAATTCTGCCGTGTCCATTTGGTTTTCACAGTTGAAACAGTTTTTGGACAAAGGCTGTGATGAAGCAAAAATTTCTTTTACACCCATGAACAAAGTGATGGTGTTATGGCAGTACTCTGGTCATGGCGAACTTACTCAAGGACACATGGATATTCACATTTTGAGACGGTTCTTGTTGACATTATCTGATCGAGAAGGAAAGATCTGGCTGAATGATTTTGTCACAAATTACTTTGATAGTGAGAGTAACAAGAGAGATGTCATGAGAAAAGACGAGCAGGAAAGAGCAAGAAAGGTAACAGACATGCAGACACCTTACATAATTATAAGAAACAAGTATCTGGAGCTATCCTCTCACGTGAAACTTTGGCAAGAACTTTAAAAGTGGCTGACGGCTTGCAGGGTATTTGCAACCTTAGAAACAAGAAGAAACCTAGGCCAAATCCTGGGGGGGGACCCCCTTATAAAAAGGACGGGAGTGCTTGTCACACCTTTTAGGGGTTAAAAAGGCACTTTTGGTAGCTCTTTGGGTGTTAAGCCTCAAAAGGTCCACAGCAGGAGCTTTTGCAGCAACTTTTAGGCTATTGAGCTGAAAAAAAACATGATAGGAGATGTTTTGTTTTAGAATTGGTACCTATTGGGGATGAAAAAAATTCAAGCCACGACCACACAACATGATCTTGGTACCAATTCTTAGGGGTTCTTTTCAAAATTTCCGATGAGCAGCCCCGCCCTTTTTATATGGGAGACCAAATCTCATCACACAGTGGCTTGTGGAATCATTAATGGCTACAAAGCAAAAGATACAGTGTAAGAAGCCATATTGTCTCCAGTAACGATCCCGCAAGCAACTGCGTGGTGAGACTTGCCCTAGATTTCCTCTCGTTTCTAAAGTTTTTTTCAATTTTTTTTTATTTGCAATAACACAAGGGAAACCAATGCTTACTTACAACACTAACTCTATTTACATTATATTGCTCTAATTATTTACACTATTTAAATTACAATAACTAAATGACTTACATTACTAACAAATACAGTTACACGACTTACACAATTAAGAAATAGTGACGACAAGGGGCAAAGAAAAAAAAAACTGAGAAGAAAAATAGCTAGTTATCATTACAGCTTGAGGTTGTAGTACAGAAACATACAAAACAGACCAAAGGCATGTGGTACATTAAAAGTAAAATGAGTTATGCATCTGACAGGAGATTAGACATAGATTAATGGGTAGGAGATAGATAACCCTACAGAAAATATAATCTAAAATATTAATTAAATCCTCATATATCCTGTAAGAGGTTTCCATTTCTTTGTGTCTCCACTTTTTGTTTCTATCTCATATTGTGATTTTAGTGTGCATATGAAAAGCGTAAGATTTGGATGATCATCTTTTGTTTTAGCGAGCCATATGTGATATCGTGCTAAGAGAAAGCAGTAATTTATAAGAAACGCAAATTGAGAGATACCTGGCCTCAGACCCAAAGCAGTAATATTTGTCAAAGCATAATCTCTAGGAAGTAAATTTAAGTTTTTCAGCCATTCAGTAAGTTTATTCCAAAAGTGAGATGTTTGGCAGCATGATCAAAAAAGATGAATTATCGACTCAGAGGAGGTGTGACAAAAATTGCACTTTTCATCGCCCTGTAGACCTATTCTAAATAAAAAGTTATTGGTTGGTACACGTCTATGTAAGAATTTAAGTTACTGAAACTCTATCAGCTTAGTGCTCTTTGTGCATTTCTAAAGTGGTGATTTTGCATATGAGAGACCAGTTCAGGCTATACTTAGGTTCTTATTTAAAGTTACTTGCTGCTGGTATTAATAGCAACTTGACGTGTAAAAGAGTGTAGTCCCTGCGTGTATATGTACAACAAACTACCACAATGATGTTGGACTACAAGGTTCTTAATACATGTAGAGGTTTTTGCCATAAATTATTAAGCATAAGCTTAAGGCCACCAAGAATTATAAGGTTGTTATTTTATTTCTTCCCAGCTTGTTGAGTTCCTCGACTCTGATGGCAATGGTTACATCACTCAAGAATACATACAGAACCTTACTATCGATCAGTTGAAGGATGTGCTGTTATTTATTGACCCAACTGATGTGTCGAATACTGAAGAGTTTGAGTACAGCCACATTGATGCTGATGATATTGAGTACGTTAGTATATCATCCCGCCGATCCAGTCAGTCAGTCAGTTCTAAAGTCATTCAATCATTCTGTATTGTCAGTCAGTCTGACTGTCTGTCTGTCCATCCGTCTATCAATCAGTCAATCAATCAAGCAATCAATCAATCAATCAATCAATCAATCAGGTAGTCATTGATATTGTGAGTCAGTTGTGTTTGTTAGTCAGTTTCCTGCCAGTCACAATCTGTTGAAGTCATTCATATGCCATATACATGTATAATCAATGTGTAATTGATAACAATGAATAAACAAACAGCAGGCAAACGAGTGATGTCTGAAATCATTCATCAGTAGTAATCACTCACTTTTTCCACCACCCAAAATAACTTGTTTCCATGCACCTCTTCTGAAAATGCTCACCTTTTCATTATTATTTCTTACAACTAAATTATCTTAACTTTGCAAGATCATGTAATTAAAATTATTTTCATTTACTAAATAAATACATTTTTCCTGTACTTAACAGAAATCTGCTCACTCATTGCCATGATGCAAGAGGAAACTTTGACAGAGAACAGTTTGTTTCAAGTTATGTAGAGGTAAGAGAAAAGAAATGTCACAGGATGTTTCTGAGAAAACTCAGCATGTACTCTATACAACAGAATCCATTCATTAATCCAGCCATCTACATATTCCAGAATATGGTTGCATTTAACTGACCAAGTTGTTCTGAGCCAACTGAAAATAACCGTGGTTGCATAGGAGAAGCTGTCTGAATACATGCGTGTGTGGTAGGGTTGTAGCTAAGGGCAGCTGTTGCCTAATAGACCTAAAAAAAATAGACCTTAAATCTCTCTGGATTTTCACAAGAAAGAAAAAAATTGGGGTAACTTTGCAGGTGCAATGGCTGGATGAGGTGTACTCTATTTTAGGTTTGATCCCTGGTATGCCAGTGGCACGATTAAGTCATTAGAATCCTAGTTTTGTAATCTGACAGTGTCATGTTCAAGCCCTACATCCTGCTATTGTTTAGTTCCAGGAGATATCCATACCTAAGACTCCCAACCCCCACATTTGTTTCACAAACCACCGGGTACACATCCTGTAACAGTATATTGTCTTTTTGTGCCAATACCCTTCCCCCCTCCCCAGAAACATGAAGTACAATTGCCACACTAAAACACAAAAGAACATTTTGCTGATCCAGAAAATATCATTCTGTACCTCTCCAGTGTAAGGTTTTTGGGTTTGAATGACCCCTGACCACCCCTGTGGAAATTCCCATTCAACCTTGGGTTCCTCAAACATTTTTAAGAACTTTAGCTTTAAAATCCTCTTTCCCTTGACATTCTTAAGGTGAGTATGGATAATTCCTAGAACCACACATTTTATCAGAGTCTGCTTAACATGATGGGGAGATGTTTTTTGTCATCTAGCAATACATTTAATTCTTTGCTTTTCTGTCTCTAAGGAACTTGGTGGAACTCCTAGCAAGGCCACTGAGGTAATTACACCATATGAGTGACTGCCACAGAGTTAATGTAATTTACTACGATTTACCAGTGTTTAATATCAGTTTCTTGACCATGAGCAAGGTGCAAAGAAAATGTCAGTCCTTTTCAAACATGGAAGGACAATGAATAACATCTCAGAGGCTAGGTTGCCCTAAAAGTTGGCTGATAGCCATTAATATACTCTTTAGACTGCTCCAGGCCAGTTTTTTTTCTCTCTCTTAGGGTCCAACCAATGTTTATCCCCTTTGAAAACAAACACAAGAGCAGCCCATAATGTTTTAATTTGTGAACATGTGCGATATATATGTACATGCGTAATCAATTTTATTAGTAATACTCCCAATTAACTTCCACTGGACTGTCACAAATTGTACAAATAATATTTTCAACAACAGCAATGATTTGTATCTTTCACTTCTGTGTAGATTGTTGAAAATCTTGGAGCACACGATAAAGACATTGCTGTGGCAGACATTGCAGGTCTCATTCCACAAGCCCTACACAAGTTTCACAGTTCCAAAGTACACGATCCTTCATTTGAACGAAAGATGTATCAACACCTACACCAGCACGATGAACTATGATCAAATACAGCTAACCCGTCAGAACTGACCTGAACATGGAAATTCTCTGTGGTTCGTTGGGTGGCGAAAAGAATTTAAGATAATACAATTATAATAATTATTATTTAATTAAAATTTCTCTTTTGCGTCAGTTCCTGCATCTTCATTAGCTTGTACATGTTTTCTTATGATAATATTTTATCATGAATTTCAAGATAAAATGCCAATCACTTGGAGTGACTGTGAAGGTTGCCATAATGCTGCCACTTGTCAAAGTTTTTGATTAGCGGTAATAATTCAAATATAGGATTATATTCATTACACATTAAAGTACAGAATTTATGCACATCTCTTTATAAAGTATCCTTCTTGCACATTATCTAAACTAACCAGACAAACGAAATAAAGTGTATTTCAACGTTATAAATACATTTTTACCTGAAAAATATTACAGATATGCTAACGTCTCGTCCTTAATACAAAAATTTCAATAACTGGGCACACATCAAAATACAACGTTTTAAAAATAATTTAATACACAATGCACAATGTGGACAAAAAATGGTACTTAATACAATTTGTTAATTAAAGGGTGTTTTAGGTAAGCAGTGTGTTGATGAATTCTAGAAATCTTCCATCTGTTTGGTCTGTTGGGAACTTTTTTATCAGAGAAGACTGTAAAAAAAGACAAAAAGAAGATATTTTGCAATTAAATTTTTGTCAACCAACCATACAGTCACATAAATAAATGCTGCTGCACAAAATAAAAGCATTTACAAGTTGTGATTTGCTGTAACAGTATAATGTGACCCCTCACATGATTTCAGGGCTTATCCAGATAGCTTTTAAACGGTTCTGGCCGTGAAAGTGAAAGAAAAAAAAAAAAAAATGACTGGCACGTGGGTGAAATTTTTCCAACATACTAAGAAGACACAGTGAGAAGATTCATGATCACAATGAAATATACACTAAGTAGAATGTTCAAAATCAGTCTTTGGAGGAAATTTCACGAACTAAAATGTTCACGCTGTAAAATAATTTAACGCTGCAAAATTTTCATCCCTTGTTATTATAAGTTGATAAATTATGTGCCTTATCGTCTCATGCACTATTAACAGCGTTAATATTAACCTTTCACTAACCTAGTGCTAGGGCAATAATGGGGAGTACTGGGCTGAAGTCATGGCAGTGCAGACCAAGTGCAGTGAGGTCAGTATAAAAATGAGCAAGGGTCAATATTCCCCAGTGTGGCTCAAGCCAGTTAAGTTAGGAAGTAGTTTATTATGACGCACTTGTCTAGTTGTTTTGAGAAATTTTGATGCAGCTTTTAAAAACAAAAATAATAAGGGCTTTTGAATGTTTCCATGTATAGCAAAATCTTGACCAAGAAAGAAGCAGTGCCAGAACTCTCAGATTTACCTCAAGACTACCTTGCTATGTAATAAGAGCACATAATATTCACTGACGTTTGGCTGGAGGTTGTTGTGTACAGACCTAGCACTTGTTTTGTGCACAAAATGACCAAGATATTTCCCATCTGGCCTAAACCACCTTTGCAGAGCTCAGGTTACTAGCTGGAAGGTTGACAATTTTATGGTGACTAACCCTAAACAGGCAATAATTTAATATTTACTTTCTCCAGGATTAAAATTCTTTAAATATTGGGCATTGGTTTTTCTGCAGATAGCAATTTAAAAATCCATTGCAAACTAACATTATAAGGTATTGGGGAGGTTATTTCAAGCACAACTGACAGAATACTAAAAAGTAAACTTAGTATGAAGCATGAAAGAATGAAAGATGTGAATGCAGCCATAATACTACTGGAAAAATGACCTGAAAAAAATTTCAGGCTCTGAATGGGATTCGAACCTACGATCTTTGCGTTACCGGTTCAATGCTCTACCAACTGAGCTATCAAAGCCACATGAGAGCGGTCGTGTGTGGGTTTGGCCCCATGTGTTCAGTGGATGTAATAATCGGCTCAAGTATGTGAACTCCATGGTAATAGATGTCCAACAGTAGCAATTAAATAATGAAAGAATGAAAGATGTGAATGCAGCCATAATACTACTGGAAAAAATTAATGACCTGAAAAAATTTCAGGCTCTGAACGGGATTTGAAATTGCATTCAAATGGTTTGAGTGCAGGGATCCAAAGGCCAAAGTTTTAGGAAACATGATGAGTCAAGCTAGTAGCATACTTTTCAGTCAAATTTTAAATTTCATTTAAAAATAAGCAAAGATTCACCAACAGATTACAGTCCAAAACAGACCGGCCATTACATTAATCTGCCGTAGGAAAAAAAGATGGCGACTGGTACATTTAATAATAATTCTTGGCGCACGGAAACTTAAACAACGCTCATAAAAACATATGGTAAAGTTCTAAAACCTTCAAACCTAAAAGACACAATGTCGTTAGTAGAGGGAAAAATACTGCAAAAAATATGGCTTTCCTTGTACTTTACGGGCTGTATTAGGTTCGCATGGTACTGTGGTAAAAAGTACAGCAGCCATCTTTTTTCCTATGGAGGATTGTTTCGCATACCTTCACTTTGTCGAGGTATGTTTGGTTTCCATGCCAGGAGTTATTAAAGTTGATAGTGTCTGGACTACCTTTGTAAAAACTCCACATCCATCGCTGAAAAATAACAAAAAGTTTACATGTAACTTGTGGAGGACCAGTGGCTTGATGGATAGTAAGTTTGACTCTACATCAAGTGGTCCGGGTTTGAGCCCTGGCCTGGGACACTGTGCTGTGTTCTTGGCCAAGACACTTTACGCTCACAGTGCCTCTCTCCACCCAGGTGTACAAATAGTTGCCAACAAATTTATTGCTGGGGGTAATCCTAGACCTTCAATGGACTAGCATCCCATCCAGGGGGGAGTAGAAATTCTCCTAGTAGTCAGTAAATGTTACAGAACCTGGAGATAAGTGCCATCCTGATGAGCCGCTTGGCTCATATGCAGACTTTTTCTTTACTTCAGGCAACTGAAACTGACAGAGATAAGCTCTAGTGGTATGGGGCACTTAGGCCCTACCCCATGGTACACTTACATATAAAACCCTTTTGCAGATCAAAAGAAAACAGTCTTTCTCCCAGAGACCTCAAACAGTTCTCTCTGTTGCAGACCAGTAGATGGCAAGATCCATGCAATAAGATTGACAAGACTCAAAATAATCTTAACCATGTACACTTCAATTAAAAAAGTCAAAGTATATTATACATGTGAAAAGATCCCTTTATTGATCATGCTTACCAGTTCATTGAGAAGATCCTGGGTGAGAAACTGGTCTTGATGTAGAGTTGTGTTAATGAGCATGGGAACACCAAGCTTATGAGGTTGGCTGTCTGGTGATGCTTGAACCCAGAAGGCACGTATAACTGATTCTTTTGTTGGTCTGTAAGTGTCATAGGGAGCTGATATAAAAAGAAAAGTACTGTAAGCATTGCAGAACATGCAGAATGAGCAGGATTAGGATTAATCTGAAAACAATGTCCAATAAAATGGACAGAAAATCAGTTGCTTAGTTTTGCTATCCACCAGTGTTATTTATCCTTGGGATAAAATCGTGTGGAGTTACTCTTAGAAAAATTTGGTGGGGAGGGGGCTTCCCAAAACCCTCACCCTATTTATGACCAAATTCTGTGATTTTCCCTACCCTATTTATGACCAGACCAAAAATTTGATACCCTGTTTATGACCGTTGCAGCTGACACAGTTGCCCTTGACATAATTTTTCAAGGGCTTTTGCTTATGGTCTTATCAATAATGATGAAAAAGTCGCTTCTTCCAAACAACATACCCAGTTTAAGAGTAGAGTACAAAAACCATACCCTATTTATGACCAAAACAGCTGAAAAACCATACCCTTTGGGGCCGCACATACCTATATAGCCCATACAAGGGAGTACCTCCGCCGCCCCCGGATAAAATCCCTGAAGTACTTACACACTATAATACCCAGGCAAGGCCCATAAGGTGCATTTTCCTGTTGCAAGATGCTCTGATATTTAAGCTGATTGTGAATGTCTTGGACTGATGGATCAGGCTGATATGACGGGTGACTGTGATACCATCCCACAAGAATAAGACCTCGCTGTGCAATAGCATTCTGCACCTGCCACAGACAAAATATTATGAAATATAAATCATTAAAAATCAAACTGTTGAGTTACAAAAATGCAGCAGCAGCCTTTTCTATTTCCAAATTGTGCAACTCTTCAACAAAAACAGTACTGATGGACTGGTAATTATATGACGTTCCACTTTGGATGAATCCTCAGGTATCCTAAGAGTTAACATTTTCTGTTGGTTGCCTAGTGTGCTGTCAATGCATTACAGACTTGCACACCAACTATATACTCTGAACAGAAATTAGAACATTGTATATCTTTCTTAATATAATAACAGTAAAATCTTTTTCTTCTTTCCCACTACCTAACTTATTATCATACCTCTTCTTCTACTTTTGGTGCGTTTTCTTTGTCTGCAAATCGGCAGCGACATGGAAAAGCCTGGACAATCTTCATGTCTAAAAAGAAATATGTTTATAAGGAAGAATGACTCCCCTGGTATATCAAAAAGTACATTGGACAACTTTTACTGTAAGCTCACCCTAAAAACTCATAAGACGTTTCATAAGCCCTGAGGGCTTCAAACAAGGATTTTGCATTTACATGTACAGTTTATCTGTTGGACTGCTTACACGTATGTCATCATCAGAGAAAAACATGCAGTCTGTGACAGTTTCACTTACGGTGTGTTTGTGGGTCAAACTGTCCAGCTAGATATCCCACAACTTCACTTGATGTCAGATGACAGTGGTAATCCTGAAATAAAATGATTAAATACAATAATTCACTGATTTAACCTTCTGGAATTTAGGAAGATGTCTTACAGCCCAAAAACACAAATAACATTTTATCAAAAATTGTACGTTAAAAGTTGATACCCACCATGAGTAAAAGACAGTTTGTTGAAATATCCACAGAAAATGGCTGCATTTTTCCCATGGCACTGAAGTTCACAAGTTCAACCAGAGTATGTGGATCACTTTAACAACAAGTGAAACAATCTTGAGCATTCAAGTTTAAGTGCATGAACCAAGATCTCCGTTTAGTGTAAACATGACTTCTTCCCAATTCAACTGATATAATTTACAATTTTTTGGTGTGGCTTTCAAGTCAAAGGCAAAGTTACAGGTTGCTATTATGGTTCAATTTTCCCTCTGCTTTGCATTTTTCCAAATGGTCAGTTTATATTTTTCAAACCAGTTTAAGGAGTCTGGGACCAATAACTTATTAGACCAAGTAATAAACAAATATGGAGAAATTTACAGTGATTGCTTGCGTGCAGCCTTACAGCTGTAAGTATTAAAAGCAGAGGTAAAAATTGAAATACAACAACCTTGGAAGTTACAGAGAAGATATTACATACTCAAAGCAACGTTTCACCACATACATGAAATTTTCCAAGCACCTTATAGCTCTTATTGGTATATGGAAAGTGACAAAACAGTTCCCTCTTGCATACAATAACACTTCAAGGCAAAAGCAAACCTCACATTCATTAACCACATATTGATAAGTGTGGATTTGTTTTAAACATGTACAGCTGTAACTAAAATTAATTAAAAGTATTTCAGAGTTACACTGTACCATGCAGTGCATCACTTCTCAAGACAGTTTTCCATTCTATTTTGAGTGCCTGACACGACAATTGTATTTCTCTCACCTGTCAGGAGTCAACATTGTGTACTTGATTGATTGTCGAGCCCTGACAGCTGATCGCTTCCTACTTCCTGAGCTGGTTGGAGACAATAGAGGGCTGGGTATATCTGTAACCATTAACCATTACTGTGAGTGGTACTAAACAATTCCCAAGTATATGTAAGGGTTTTGAGTCTACCACTGCACAAATTAAATTGCACACAGCACTCTACAGATCTTTATACTCATATTTTGTATTATTATATGGCTCTGTCTCACAAGGACTGGGAACTACTAAATTCAAGAATTTGATTGGCTTAAATCGATATTAAAAGAGGTCTAGATTTTCCCATCTGCAAGACCAGCATCTAGACCGGTACTGTTTTGCAGTGAAAAAGTTGCAAACTAAATTGAAAAATCATTGACTGTTTTCTTATAACAATATTTATTTATGGAAGTGCCAAAAGCCTGATGAGAAAAAAAAGTAAAGAGGATGAGCAAACTTTGGCAGAATTTTAGTTCAGCTCATCGCCATTCGCAAGCAGAATGTCAGTTTGTACAAACCAGTTACACTAAACAACTTAAATTTTTCTTGTTTGCCATATAATAAACATCTTATTAACTGAGCATAGTCAGTCTGAATGGGAGAATCTTAACCTTGGTCATGTGTACAGACCTCACTGCGTTCAGTCTGTACTCATAACCTTGGTCAAGATTCTCCCATACAGACCTCCTGCTCGGTTAATAAGGGCTAAATTATGTTATCAGGTGAGTTTTGTAGTAATTATTTAGTTTTTGCAAGATCAGAGTTTAGAAAAAGTGCCCTCCAGCCATCCAGGACAAGTAGATTTTCCCGCCGGGCAAGTAACATTCATTCTCACTTGCCTGATGGGCAAGGGCCCATACAAGTCATCTGCTAATTAAATAATAACTGCTCTATAACAATAATAATAATAATAATAATAATAATAACTGGTCTATAAAGGATGTATTATATGGAAAAAGAACACTTTTTTCTTGAGGGACACAGTGAGTAATCCTGAACAGGCAAGATACATGTAGTACCATCTTGCCTGCTTGGGTAGCCAATTACAGTGCAGGATTTGGTTCATCTTGCCTGCTTATGTAGCTAGCCATAGAGTAATGCAACCATTTTGTTAGTTGCCCTTACAGCTACCTCTGGGTGGAGAGTCAGGGAAGTACTGTGAAAGTAGTAATATGTACTGCATTGTAAAGAGTGCTTGATCCTAAATCTTAAATCCACTAGCCATCAGACCACATTAAACTGTGTTGCAATGACAATGTATTCCCATGTTCAAGGAGAAGCCAGGCCATGGCAATAAACAAGACCTTTTTCACTTACCAACTGGACTTCTGATAGAACTTGAGGAAGACTTTGGTGAAGAGGACGGAGCTAACGCAGTTGGTGAGAAAGGTGAAGGTGATTTTACAGGTGGTGGGTGAATGTAACCAATGTTTGGCTTCCTCCTGTGGGGAAAAAGAGATGATTTAACTTTTAATAACATTTACAGTACATACATTCCCTTCAGCTCATGGGACATTGTGTATCTGGGTTACAGTTTAGAATAAAAGACTGGTGACCATAAAAAGCCCTGGCCTCTGAATATCCATAACATAGCCTCATGACAAGCCAGGTACATGTACATGTAAATCTTACAATATCCTTACCCTCGACCTGATGATGTTGAATGTGGTGCTTTGGCTGTAGGTTTCATGTTGCCTGACCAAGAACTGCCTCCAGATGAACCAGATCCTGAAGACTTCTGTGTGGTGTGCTTTGAATGTGCTGTTGGCTGTGAGACAGCCAAGATTGGGGAATGCAAACTGGTTGATGATGACGATGAAGCATGCACAGCACCATGACTGCTGGATTGTGTAGTTGTCGATGTCTTGTGTGACGAGGTGGGCACTGAGGGCAGACTGGCTGATACTTTATGAGAAGATGTTGGTGTTTCACCATGGCTAGATGATGGCTGTTGGGAAAGAGAGAAAGTTTCAGTTCAGGTGGTGATATGTATGCAACAAAGAAGAATATTAAACTCATTGCCAGTAGATGAGCTTGGAGAACGTGCCTAAGAGGTAGATGTAGGTCAAGCTATGCAAATATTGTATTTCTTCCAGTAAGCAAAAACCACCACGTACCATCAAACTGACTTATAAATAAAAAGGAGGAGGAGCTTCACTTCAGTTTCATTTCAGCTTCATTTCAGTATGTAGTATGTACAATGTTGATCTCGTTCCCAGAGCCCACGTGTCTTTAGGTCAGCGTCAAGACACGGAGCTCTGGAATAATCAATTTCCAGACTCCAAGATTTTAGGAGTTCCAATTTCATGGTGCATGCGTGCCTTGCTTTAAAACATGGCAATTTTGTTCCCAGAGCTCATGTGTCTTTCGGTTGGCGCTGACCAAAAGACACGTGGGCTCTGGGAACGAAATTGCCGTGTTTTAAACCAAGGCACGCATGCACCGTGAAACTGGAACTCCAAAAATCTTGGAGTCTGGAAATTGATTATTCCAGAGCTCCATGTCTTGACGCTGACCAAAAGACACGTGGGCTCTGGGAATGAGATTGGTACAATGTACGTATAATATTAATCTACCAGTACATAAATCAAAATTTGTTATACTTACAGGATTTTGCTTCCGAAACCAAGTTGTTTTAAACTGGTCCAGCTTTTTACCTTTGTATTTCACCTTAAAAGATGGGAACGAGATTACATTTAGTCCATATGTCATAGTCTACATGTATAAGACCAGTGGTCCATCCTGTTACAATGTAGTTTACTGGATGATTTTTCTCAATACATTTTGACAAGATTAAGAATTTACCCAGTTAAAATAAAAGAAAAGAGTTCATATTAGAAACTGAGATGCCTACCCTATTACAGTCGCCAAAATTAGACTCAATTAACAACTTGAAGGTAACAAAATTTACAATATTTTCATGGAACATGGATTTTCATGGATGTTGTTCACATTGTACGATAAGCTGTACTATACCATGCAGATCACTGCCTCCTGCCAGACAAGATTGAACTTTGCCCTGTTAGATTCAGAACAAGTATTTTTTATTTTTTGTCAGTCTATCTTTCGCTCAGGCAAAAGGGCCATACAAATCAACAGCGAAAAACTGATTATTATTCATTCCTCCCCAGCTGGAAAAAGCAAAGTCAAGCATGCTGGAAGTCTGTAAGCTGTTGAATACAGTCTGTAAAGTAAACCAATCCCATTTACGTATAACATACAGTACCACTATAAAGTAAGTTACCACTTCTCATCTTGTTCCTCTTGAGACTAGAATAAGTATGGTTATCATCTTGCGATATGGGAGTCTACGTGTAGTTTCTCCACACAAGAGCCTCGTCTCACAAGACATGTCACCAAAGCGTTGTCACTCAATTAAAGAGTATCATCTCTTGATACAAGTCTTATTTCACAAGATGAGACTCTCATCTTGCAAGAGGGTGATAACTTACCTTTAAGAGGTACTACACATACTATCTGATAGATAAAACAATAGAATCAATATCAGAAACTTACAGATGCCCATCCACAGCCAGATTTCTTGGAGGGATTCACCAGCCTCTTGCAATAGATTGCCCAAGCCGATGGTGAGTTAAACACTTGATTAGCCTCTGGCCATCTGATCCTACCATCAGACTGGAGGTCAGCTACAAATTTCTGACCCTGAAACATAGAGTATTTTCATGAACAAAGGGGCTTGAAAGTTCAAGACTTTTACAGTATCAGTGGAACCTTCTATCCTGATGGGATTTTAGATCCTTGCTACATGTAGTCAGTTCAAAGTTTTCAAGTAAAGCTCAGTAAGGTAAAAGATTATGCACTGATACAATTAAATTCTGAATTCAGGTGTAATTGTCTGAAAACTGGACATCCCTTGAAGAGTACTGTCCATTGAACTGAAAGCTTCAATCTACATGTGCATGCAGTATAGGGAGAGAATTAATGTTTGAATTCACAATTTCTGATAAGGTCCAAGATGAGAAATAAATTTCCTAGTGTGATCTTTGGGAATCTTTGGGATCTGCCATGCTAAAGAAGAGCAAGCTATGCACTGGAGCATCTAAAACAAAGTTAAGTTCAATAGTCAAAATTGCTTTTTTTCAGACGTCCCAATAATTAGCTTGCTCTTTTGTACCATGTGACCATTACCTACGAAGACCCAATTGCCAGAGATCCTGAGGTAATCTTTGGAAATCTCTAGAAAAATCATTCCTTCAACAAAACATGCCCTGAGCCAATCAGAGCATGTTGTCTGAAGCTTACCAAGTAGTCTATAGAAAGGCACTTTTCCCCAGGCTCCATCACACCATCATCAAGTAGCATGCCAAGGGTGACACCTCGCCCTGTTAGTACTGATCGGGGCTTTCTCCTTCCCTTTGACTTTGTGTTACTTTGCAGTTTCTCTGTTTCAGCTTCATCATCATCATCATCATCATCATCATCATCATCCTCAACATCGTCTTCATCCTCCTCCATCTTATCTTCCTCATCCATGTCTCCCATATTGTCTTCCATTGTCGCTGTAGTACAAGAACACGTGTATGTTGCAGTTTGATTTTGTTTAATTGGTTTTAAATTTGTTGAAATTATAAGTCTCAAATTAATATGTTATTGAACTAGTGCGAGGTCAGTAATGAGGAACCATTTGTCAAGTTCTTTTTCTTTGGACTGAGTTCTTTTTTATGGACCAATCTTTAGGCGAGGTGTATAAACTTGCAAAAAAAACAATAACACGATTATTTCTCAATATGAACTGAACAAGTTTGTTCACGTATTCCATGGATGTAGTTAAGAAAACACCGAGCTGGCTCATTTACAAGCCCAGCTAGCTTTTCTGGCCCTGGCAGCTCTTTATTTTCAGCGGGATTTAAGTTCCTACTCAGCCAGTGAAATTACATTGTGGTTGTTTCAAACTAAGTAAACTGGATATAATAGCTTCTAACAGGGTTTCTTTCATCTGCAAATGTGTAAGTGCTTCAGCAAATTGTTGTTTTTTTCCTTTATACTTTGTAAATAGTTCTAAAAAAAATCCAGATAGGACATTGGTACGCCAAGGCCTACATAAACCTATGGGCTAGCATACATAGGTGCTGTCGGTTGCCTAGTTTCCTCAGCAGCTATTTTTTGGGATGTCACACAACACTTCCCCAAAAGAAACAGCTGCTCATATCCGAACCACAATTCTTTCCTTTTGTGTTTGTGGTTTGTTTACACTCTGTTGAACAGACCAATCACATAATACCTAAGTGTGAATGACGTAGGCTTTCACACAAAAAGGATGTAGTCTGCAGGGTGAACACTGAGGGACTTCTGGCTTCTGTTTCATGCGAGTGTTCCCCTCGAAAAATAGGCTGTGTTCGCAATTTACAATCATGACGGACAAAAAAATTTGTAAATGAAAGCCCTAAGTGTTTCACATGCTCGTCGCCATGCTCAGCTAATGAGAAAATATGTATTTTCTGACAAAGGCAAATTGTAAACGTTAACTGCCATGTTAACGATACAAAAGAGTAAATTGTTTGTTTGGAAGACATTGTGTTATAAGCGGCTTTTGACGTTTCAGCGAGCTACTGAGAAATTAGTGGAAACAGTTAATACTATAAAAAGAAATTCAAGACACCTTTCAAGCCTAGCCAAGGGCTAAGTTACGCTTCCTACAGATTGAGGTCAAGAGGAAAGAATCAGCATTCAGAACTCACTATCAACAAATCGAGCAAAGCCACTAATCTTGATTTCCCGGTTTCTTTATTAGGCAAGTTAAAAAGATATCTTCCTTCTCGACAATAATTTTCTCAAATTGCAAGCTTCTAATAAGCATTGAGTTCAAAAATTTTGAACATACAAAGCTGCTTCAAGTGTTGCCCGTATTATTTGGCAGCCCTAAACAAAATCTGGAAATCCATGGAGTGTTCGCAGGCAAGCGTCACCATGTTCATTTGTGACATCTCCCACAATGGGATGCAAAGACAAAAAAGATATCTCTGATTGGGCAAGTTTCAAGGGCAAATTTGGCATGAAAACATGCCTGAAAATGCAATGGAAGCTGTGATTGGCTTATTTTGTCAAAGGAATATGGTCGGCATGTAAGCAGCAATTTCTTTGGGGGAAGCATTGCGTGACATCCCAAAAAACGGCTGCAGAGGAGACTGTCGGTTGCCCAGACTTTCAAGGCAAATTTGGTTCATTTTTTGATTTGCTGCTTTCTTTTCCCCGATTGTAAATTTGTCTAGAACAAAATGCAGACTGCAGACTGCAGACTGCAGGCCGGGTAAAAAATGCAGACTAGGTACAAAATGCAGACTGCAGACTGGGTACTGACTGATTGTATACGTAAATTTATTGGATCATATAATTATATGAACCAGTTAAAAACAATCATTGGTACAGAATCTGGAGTGCATTTTATTTGGAACTTGCCCAAGATCGATCTCCAGCACGGGTGAACTTTTTAAATCTTGTGATGAAATGGACTGAATCCCTGTGCCTTTTCTAGCCCCTTTGTACATGTATACAGCAAAATGGCGCTTAACAAAAGGGCGGTCTGAGCATTCTCTGCAATCACTGTATCTGACTGTAAAATCATCTTCTCGCAGGCAGTTGGCGATAACTACGGTACGACTGCATGTTGCACAAAGATTGATCCAAAATTATGTTATAAGCTTAAATAAGCTCATAAATGATCTAATTTGAGCGCACGATCGATCAGGTGAAATGCACCGTTTTTTATCGTAAACAACTGTTGAATTTAAGGTTCTAGCGACACCGATTAAACATTCTACCGCAAAAATTACCACCAAATGTTAACGAAAGAAAAAGACTTACCCATAACGGCTTATGAAAAGCTAAAAATCCAGCTGTAAGCAACTCTAGAAGTGAAAGCGTGCGCTCAATGGAACAGTGGTGAAGAATCGCATCTTCGGAACACAACCGGGCTGAATCGCGTAATCTTCGTAATTCTTCGAGTCGTCTTCGGAGAGTGATGGTTGGAGGAGCCTGGGACTAGAAAGAAAGCGCGACTATTTGCAGGCGAAAAAACAAGGAGACCTATGACATATGGGCTCTACCATGCGTAGGAAGAAATTCCTAAACATATTGGCAAAGAACTCAAAAGCTTGCACTAGTTCTTACAAAACATAGTCTTAAACCCTTCATTCTTGAATAATGGATAGTTTATGAACGATCGCGTGAAAATCTTCTCATACATAGATTTTTTTTGGAACTTTCAATGTGGTTTATAGATTATGAGTTACTTGAGTCAGAAATGCAAAAAGATTAGCGGAGTACTGACTTCGTTGCAGCATAGTTTGTAAAGGAGACCTCTACTAACTATGGTTGCAGAGATAAACCGTGTGAAAAAATGTCCTCCAGAATCCCAGCGTGTCTCCGGGGTCATTGGCAGGCTAAAGGCTTATGAGTCAACCGGGAAGCAACATTTCAATTTTTTGCATAAGTTGAGTTAATGATTCCAAATGTTACCAGTAAGGGCCACCAAACGTCCAAGAGCGCTTAATCCTAGCAAATTCGTGCGCTCTCGCATTCTCGTCCCCAGAAGCCTCGCTCCTTTTGGTCAGCACCAAGAATCGCGGCTGACCAAACGGAGCGCGGCCTCTGGGGACGAGAATGGCGCTCTCGATGCATTGCCTCCGCAGTGACAGTGCGCAAAAACAATCGTCAGCAGGAAAAGAGACAGCGACTGGTACGCTACTCATCGCTCGTAGTGCATTAACAGCGCTCACGAAAAACGAACAGAAAAGTTCTAAAAACTTCAAACCTCACAATGCTCGATTCCAGACATCGTGATTGGCTGGTTCTCCCGTTTCTGCTTCCGACTTCAACAATTTAGTTTTCACTGGATCATAAGCGATGGAGTCATCAGTAAGCGGAATCGGCAAAAACGGAAACGATCTTATTCTTCCGATTCCGATTCTGTTGAGCTTATGACTCTGTTGCTGGGTTGCCTATATTGTTCATGTATTTTTCCCGCCGTTTAGTTCCCGCGTTTAAGTCACGTGATCTTTTCGAGTGTGCATGTTATGGCGAACGTCGGCAAACGTAGTTGTGTATGCGATTCACTCGAAATAACGACGGATAAGACGGATAAAGACGCGGACGATTGATGGAATTATGTACAAGCAACAGGAACGTCTTATTGGAGTGTTAGTCGAATTAAAGTCAGTGAGCTAGAGTGAATCTTGCCTATTGAAACCGAGGGAATTGGAAATTGGCCCTTACAGACTCTGCCTCTGAACGGGGCCAGGTCATAAGCACTAGCAGCCACCCAATAATGATTCACTTTGATCCAGACCTCTGCGAAACCATCATAAACAATGTGGCGGACTCTGCCACATTGTTTGGCAATCACAGATAACTAGACTTCCTTCTGGTTCCCAGAATCATATTTCTTTTATGACAATGAGCTGATGCCGATCGAGAATGCCGTTTATTCTGCACTTGTGTATGTGTTACTCCCCCCTTGGTTTTTTCTCATGTCTATGTTCTGTTTTTCTCACTTGCTTACGTCTATGCTTGTGCCTGTGCTCATACTTTTGCACCGGGTGAAGTACCAGTTTTAACTCCACCGTCGTCGTCCATTGCTTCTTCATTACATGTTACTTGCATGTAAAAACAAGGCAAGATAATTGGTTACCTAAAACAACCACTTCTGATTGACAGGGGACTGGCAGTAAATTGGAAACTGACAAGCATTTATTTGGCCTTAAAAAACGGCTTTCCATCCAATGGCGACAATAAGTTACTTACAATAAGCACCTCAGAAACAGCATGCCGCCTGTGACAGAAATTTGACTATTTTAATTATTTTTATTTATCGCAATTAAGAACAATATGAAGGTTAGCCGTGGCTTTGTGCGCTTTAAGTGGCTGTAATTTTTGTAACTGTTGAACATAGGATTGACTTGATTAGCCGGTTTACACGCATCAGAGTTTCTGGCACCAGTGGAGAGTTGAAAACAGCTCGCACCCAGGTAGGTTTGTACGGGTAGGCTTCATACTATTATTTGCCAGAATTACTAGAAGTTCGCCTTCTTGATAGAAATTTAAAGAAATGTAAAAACCGCCAGCTGACCACTATTCTTGCATTGCTTAAGTCAACGGTTTAACTCTAATGTTGTGTGCACTGAAAAATTGTCATCAAAGATTCAAATTTAAACAAGAAAGGACGAAAGGCGACAAAATATGGTCGACTAGGCAAGGGTTTGCCTGGATTAAGTATAACTTGTAGTTGAAAATTTGTCAAAAATGCAACTGTCAGTTGAGAAATGACACGCGTTTTACCTTACAGCTGAAATTTGAGAACTGAGATCTGTAAAATCTATCGGTAGCTTGGAAATGGGCTGAAATGTTAGCTTAAGGTGGTATGGTACCCTCAATATGGACCAAAAAGTTTGTTTAAATATGGCGAAGAAAGATAAATTGTGTGCTATTGCACTCAAGAAGAGAAATTAAATTTCTAGAGTTTTACTCAAAATGGTTGCTGTGGAAACCAGCCATAGCCTTTTGAAGTAGTGTTTTATAGTATTGACGCCAACACTTCCTGCTCTTTTACGAAACAAGAATTGTCTGTCAAATAAGCATATCATGTAAGTTTCTGTTTTGTTCTGTGATATGAACCTAAGTTTTGACAGTTAACTCTTATTTTCAGTGCTTTTTACAGCTTTATTTGGAAAGAACCTTATTTTTTACCACACCCAGTGGACAAATCATCTCATGTCACGTGACAGACCTTAAAATGTTACGATTTTTTTGGTTTATATCATCACGACACTACTGGTCTTTGATGAGCCCAAGTTTCAGAAATTCTACTTAAAAACCTTGCAAAGTAGAAATGTTGGCGCGAAGTCAGTCGGTACAAAAGTAAACTTTTGAGAAAAATGCACTTTAAGTTTCTTACACGAAGTATTAAGCATTTAACGAGCCACAAATAGTTGGGGGGGGGAGGGTGCAGATTGGATCTCGGGGGAGGGGGTGCAATGGTTGTTCTATTTTGTAAAAAGTTACCCCAGTTGTGGGAAATATTCCTTGTCATAAGGGAAATGAATGAGCCTGTGATGGCAATTTGAGGCAAAGCTTTTCACAAATAATTATACCAATCGAGTTGTGCATGTCTTAAAAGTTTTTTCTTAATAGTTTCGTTCATATGAGTTTAAAATAATCTATATTTTTGGTCACGTTCTTATAGTAAACATGTGGGAGGCGCGGTGGCCTCGTGGTTAGTGCGCTCGTCTCCGGATCGAGCGGTCCGGGTTCGAGCCCTGGCCGGGGACATTGTGTTGTGTTCTTGGGCAAGACACTTTACTCTCACAGTGCCTCTCTCCACCCAGGTGTATAAATGGGTACCGGCGAACTTAATGCCGGGGGTAACCCTGCGATGGACTAGCATCCCATCCAGGGGGAGTAGAAATACTCCTAGTCGCTTCATGCTACAGAAACCGGGATAAGTTCCGGCCTGATGGGCCAGTTGGCTCGCATGCAGACTTTACCTCTTATAGTAAACAGTCGTTGCTATGGCCGTTGTCACGTGAAAAAACCTATACCACTGTGCACTTTCCTTAAATTTCACACTCATCTGGAAGGAAATTCGGCAAGATCGTTTCAAAATGTTTTTGACAAGTCCTCAAGGGTCTTAAGTCTTGTATTTCCAAGAAATTGAATTTTTCATGAACATCGCCATATTTCAGGGTACCATACCCCCTTAAGACTCAGAAATCGCCAAAAATTCAACTGAAAACTGAATACCAGCACTTCTTTCCCAAATTTCAAGTTTTTTATCCTTGCAGTTCAGAACTTTTTTAGGTTGACCTTGGATACAGGTTCCAATTCTGTCATTTGGCTATTGAAAAGAATCTAATATGGACGAAAAGGCTTTTAGTTAAATGAAAGTGTCATCCAAAGTGTCGAGGTAACAACTGCTGCTATTCGTGCAATGATGACACGTTATCTTAGAATGGAAGATCGATATATTGTATACCAATGAACTAATTATTCTTATTGGCATAAGTTTTAAAGAGATAAAGTTGTGCTGTACCTTTTGTGCTCTAAGAACAACCGTTTTTTTTTGCCTGTCAAACAGGACAGAAAAAGTTAAAATTTGGAAAAGTGATTTCAAGTGTAACTGCCCACTCATGTTGGGCAACTTGAAACAGCGTATACTCAGCTGCAATTGTTTAGGGTAAGTTTCTTTGTATTTGCTTAATGAAAAATGTTCGTCAAAGGCTAAAACCTGGAAATTCGTGCAGGTGATTATTCAAAGAAAGATATGCCAAGGAAGCTCTGATCCTTCTTCCCTTCTGGCGCTTAAAAAGTCATCGATGCCATGTGTCTTCACCGTGTCTTTGCGATGGATTTAGATATGTCTCATGGTCTTTCTCTATGTCGCTCTAATTAGGCAGCAGAATGTTGATATCAGGTTATTTCGCAACTGTCTTGTCACTTTAACTTAACGCCGCTCTAGGACACTTTATGTAACATAAGTCTTGTACGGACGACACCGCGAAGAGAGGATTTACAGGTAACAGGGAACTTATATCAAGCATTGTAATAGCTAGTAAAGCTGCGCTATCAAACTCAGTACACGACAGCGAGTATCATAATCCAGGTAAAATGCACGTTCAAAACGTGGGTAAAGTTAATTTGCTTCGCTACAGAATTTTTTCTCTTGCGCGAGTGGTGGTCGCGAATGGTCGTTGTCGTACATTTGTTTCCAGTGGTAATGCTATAAAGCAATTGATTCATGCCTTAAGCTGCGCATCATCGAGTTATGATGCGTTTGCAATCGGAGAGTTTGGAGAGCACTCAAAAAGCTAAAACTGCTTTCGGCTGCGCCTGAAGCCATTCTTGGTGCCTCTTTCGTGTTTTCCAAACTTCCCGCATGCACCATAACTAGATAATGCACGCTAAAACGTGAGTCAATGGCTGATATTTCGCCGGAGCCCATGTAGGGATAACCTTCTAAATTCATTAATTGAACGGGAAAATAGGAAAAAGGCCACAGACGTACATATGGAAAGCAAGTATGAAAAGAATGTCTGAATATCTTTAGTGTTGATAATAAATTGGTGAGTGTTATCATGATCAGCCTCGGGCAAGGCTGAAAACACTTACCGAGACCTTGATTATTATGGCTTTTACGAGAAACAGAGTCCAATATCTTTTTCATCATTCATTAGTGCAAATAACAACATATAGAGCGTTTTGGCATGACGTCACGGCAGCCATATTGGTGTACCAAACCAGTCCTGTGAGAGTTGAACTCTTTTCTTATATAAACACTTCCTTTAATTTCTTTCAATAAATTTGCATGGCTGATGGCCGCGTGAGCGACAACGCTCTATAATGTAAAATGAGATAAGAACTTTATTTTATTTACATTACTTATTAGCTGTTCGACCGCCCAAGGCAAGTCAAACAGTAAATATAAATTAAATAAATTATAATATTTAGAGAGAAAGCGCCCAGTTGAGGACGAGGTTGGCTTACAAATTTGTGTCTGAACACGCTTATCACAATCTGATAATAAAAGTTTGTCTAACCGAGCTCGTTTCAGAGCTATAAGTAAACAAAACAAAATTTAAGGGGTTTTAACAGATTTTACTGTTTCCGTGATCGTACTCTGTTATGTCAAGGAGATCACCATAACGTTTTCACCAATGACTTGGCGTTTGTTCGTTACCAATAAATAAATTCTGGAAAGCACTGGCAACTGTTGCCAACCACCTTAAGTAGCTTTCCCAATTTATTATGCAAGAAAGTAATTGAAACATTTTAATTCAAGAGTATCAGGCTATTGTAAGTTTAACAAATTGACGTCAGTTTTTCATGCATCTGTCCTCTTATTGATGATAAATTGCGTCATAACATTGTCAAAGTGGCCGTGGAACCACGAGCCGCGGGCGAGTGGTTCAGCAGTAAACTTTGACGATGTTATGACGCAATTTATCATCAATGAGAGGACAGACGCATAAAAAACTGACGTCAATTTGTTTTTTGCAGTAACAAGACTCCAAAATGGTCAAACGCCGGGAATAAATGAGGGGAAAAGACTCCGTAAACTTGCCGTAAACAAAGATAAGTGAATTTTATTCAAAATGACGTGAGCATTGCCAATATCTTTTCTCGCTTTTTGATTGGCTACTTAAAAAAGTCCACAAAATCTCATTGGTTAAAAAGTTGACAGTTTGACAACTGAAAGTTGAACTTGAAAGCTTGCATAAATTAAAATTTTATCCGTCTGTATTCTTATTGATGATAAAAATGAGCCAATCAGCGCGCGAGAAATTAGACAGTTATTGCGTTCGTAGAACGCAGTCCTAATGCCGACTTGATTCAAGTTTCATGGGACGGTGGTCTTGCATCTTAGATCCTGCGACACCGATTTGGCCGCCCCAGCAGCAGGGGCGAAAACGAATGACATCATCGCCAAACCATATGCTGTACATTTTGTGTCCATGTACATTTCGTGTCCATCTGCAACGTCATTCTTGTTCTCTTTTGTAGCTTCTTTCGTTGTTTTCGACGTTTTGGAGTATTCTTTGAACTGGTTTTTCACTCTGATTGCATTCGACAAAAAAGGGAATGCAGTCCCAATGTAGACTAGAGTGATATTTTGGCCGGGCGAAAACAAATTAGCACGTGTAAACAAGGTGATTTGCTTTTTAGATCGTTAGCGATCGCTTGTTTGTCGTTTTGATTCTGGACCGTGAGTGGCCTCTTTTGTCAGGATGCGACACGACGTGCTTTCGTTACATAACTGGGACAACAATTATTTATTCTGTTCACGACCGCGACTTTAAATCGCCTGAGCTTTGGGATGTTAACCCCTTGAATACCAAACTTTAGCCAAAAAATACCGTTTTTTACCGTTTACTCAGGGTTTTTACCTGCCATGACGCTAAATAAGCCTAAGTTTTGCTAAGAAAGCCTTTTTTTTTTTTACTAAAAGGAGAGATTTTTCGAGGATTAGGCACAAAATTGAGCAAAATTTCAATTCCGGGCATGCGCATAAGCCAAAATTTGGACTTTTTTTGCCATTACCCGTTCTCAATTTTGTTTGTTGCCCCTTTCCTTTCTTTTTTCCTCGGCCCTTTTACTCTGGCTACCTTTTGCGTTGCATGTTCTTTCTGGCTGCCGTGAAAAGTTGAATGTTGACTACGGGCGAAGCCTAGAAATGGACCTTGATCAATCATAGGCGTAGTCGACCATTTTACCACCGTTTTTGCACCAAAACTGATAACGTTCCTTTTCGATTCGCGACGTCGGAATGTCGTCGATATCTAAACCTGACCATTGTGCGGAAAGGCCTAGCCTAGTACTACTCAGTATCTGCTCATCAAGAATATCTGATGACATTTAGATTGATGACGTCACAAGTGGTACAAAGAGCAGGATCATTAAGTGGCCGTATATGGCCACTTGGGCCTCAAAGGGTTAATCGTGGGAACAGCTATATTTCATTGGCTATATTTTGAGCACATTAAACAAATTTTGTTGACTTTAATTACTTAGTTCCAGTGGGCAAAAATAGTTCAGTGTTCAACGAAGCTCAAAATTGAATCGATGGAAGAGTACTCTGAGGCCAAGATCTATAAGAGTAGGCCAGAACTAAGGAACAGCAATGTAAATGCCGACTATTTCTATTCATCAGCGGAAATATTCGAATCAGTTGCCAGTTGCACAGAGTTTGTTTACGGTAAACCACGGATACACTGGCAAGTGAGTGCAAATGCTAGCTGATATTTGTGCTTCCAGCTTAGAATACCAGATGTAACACAAGTGTACTTTTAGAAATTGGCCTTTATGCTTCAAAATTGACGGTAAACTGAGATTTTAACATGAATTTTGAAGGCAAATGATCTATTAAACTTGTGACTTACGGAAACTGGATCTGTTACGCAACGTGTCAACAATAAAGCAAGGAAATCAAAATACAGCTGAACCTCTATTAAGCGGCCCCATATTAAGCGACCAACTTTTATTTGGCTGCCAGCGACCAAAATCCCGGAAAAATTCTCAGCTATACACTGTAATAAAAACCTCTATTAAGCGGCCGTGGTCAGCTTCTTGCCGTCCCAAGGGTGATTTTTTTGTTTTATACCTCTAAGAAGCGACCAGTTGTCTCGTCCCCCAGAGTGGCTGCTTTTTAGAGGTTTGACTGTAATCTACAGACAAATAGGGGACTTTGTCATTATGTTACGTCTGTTTATAAAACTTTAGCTGTTCACAAAGATAATGATCGATTTCAGCAACAGACAGCTATTTAGGTTAGTCACCTGCGTAGAAAACGAACGTACTCATAATCTTCGATTACTACTAGTTGTTAGTAGTATTACTGTAAGAAGTGGTGAATCTAGTGTAGTAAATTGTTACTGTGTATTAAATAAAGTGAGTGCCAACAATTAAATATAAAGTAACCTATGTATTTTTGTTACGTATTTTTTAAGAGCTATGACAGTCTTTGTATTCTTCTTGATACTTTGGATCCCGGCAGCGTCATTTCCTCTCAAAAATGAGACTGGAGCGAAACAGCGAGCTGAGGTAAACACATTAAGTAATCGATCAATTTCTCGCAGTTGACTAAACAAGGTACCATTTTTCTGGTTTAAATATTTCTTGTTAAAATTTAAAATTATTTCTTATTTGTTTAATGTTGTCAACACTCAAATAGTTCCTTGAATGTTGAATTCACCTCCCATTCTAGTATAATCACAGGCAGCCCAAGCTCTCTCTATGAACCACACGAGCAACACAATATGGCATCGAATTATAAGGGTTTATATGGGATTTTCTACAAGATATCCATGGAGGTAGTTAAAAGTGAAAATTCTCAATAAAAATGGCTTACCTTATTCCATACGTGTGTTGTTTGCTCCTGGTGTGGTTATTTTACCGATTGAACTTGATTTAAGCGACTTTTTTGAATTCCGGTTTTCCCTTTATAAAGAGAGGACAAGGCGAAACACCTTAGTCGGGACAGCCTGTCGAACGAAGTCAAAAATCACAGGCTAAAATGCACCCACGGCCACAAATCCACTGAATAATTCAAGGGCAAAGGTTGATCTTCCATTTCAATTCTCTAGCCACATAATCGCAGCCCTGCGAGCGACGCCAGGCGGCTCTTCGTGTCGCCAGTGAAACGATAAAACGATGGAAGAGCTCCGTGTCCGTTTGATCCGCGACATAACGGCCGTTGAAATCGGCTTGGTAGCCTCGCCATGTTGGCAAACCAAGACTCGCGGGGGTACTAGAACGCAATTTGTCAACCAAACTTCTTGTAACACCCGGGTTCCTCTCGGGTCGAATTTACAATGCAAAATAACAATTGTACAGACCGCTTTCGCAATATGACTTTCGCAATATACCATGACTTCCACTTCAAAAATCCTCAGTTTCTACAGAGCTTTCGCCGTTGATCTTACGTTTCTTTGGTTTTGAAGCCATTTTGCGAAAGCGGTCTGTACGATTGTTATTTTGCATTGTAAATTCGACCTGAGAGGAACCCGGGTGTCAAAAAAAGTTTGGTTGACAAATTGCGGTCTAGTACCCCCGCGAGTCTTGGTTTGCCAACATGGCGAGGCTACCAGGCCGATTTCAACGGCCGTTATGTCGCGGATCAAACGGACACGGAGCTCTTCCATCGTTTTATCGTTTCACTGGCGACACGAAGAGCCGCCTGGCGTCGCTCGCAGGGCTGCGATTGTGTGGCTAGAGAATTGAAATGGAAGATCAACCTTTGCCCTTGAATTATTCGGTGGATTTGTGGCCGTGGGTGCATTTTAGCCTGGGATTTTTGACTTCGTTCGGCAGGCTGTTCCGACTGAGGTGTTTCGCCTTGTCCTCTCTTTATAAAGGGAAAACCGGAATTCAAAAAAGTCGCTTAAATCAAGTTCAATCGGTAAAATAACCACACCAGGAGCAAACAACACACGTATGGAATAAGGTAAGCCATTTTTATTGCGAATTTTCACTTTTAACTATCTCCATGGATATCTTGTAGAAAATCCCATATAAACCCTTATAATTCGATGCCATATTGTGTTGCTCGTGTGGTTCATAGAGAGCTTGGGCTGCCCGTGGTATAATTTCCAAAGACGATTCTAAGATTGATCGAGATGCTATAAGGGCGCAGTTGCTAAACTTAGAAAGAAACATGGCGGCTAGTTGCTCGTTGCTGTCTTATCAGTACTCCGAAGATGCTTTACGGGTCAGGCACATATCCAGTTGAAAGTCTTGACCTGGTACGCTCAGTCTTAATAATTGCATTACTGGATACATCGAAATATCAACTACCAAAGCCGTAACATTTTCTTGCTTCTGATAGCAACTCCTCATTCGGTCTCTTAAGACCTCTTAATATTTGTTTTGAATTTGATTTTTTTTTTTTCAACAGAGGTCTTCGTCAACTTATCAAGACCCCGGTAAGTCTATCAGGCCCAGTTCAGATGTCGTGCTTCTGCCGTGCCGAACTAAATTCAGGAATGGAGTTTGACAAAAGCGCAGCAGAAGTACGGCGTCTGACACTGCAGCGAATCAAACGTGGTGCTTCTGCCGCGTCAAACAATATCCATAAATAATATTATTATATGGCTTGTATCTGTAGTCGATCTAACGCGTGCTCTGATTGGCTTACTGTAGTGTATAAGTATTATTCTCCTGTAGTGCCCACGGGCCGATTACGGGCCTACAAAGACAGAGCAAAAATACGTATAATGAACTACTTATTAACGACGAGTGAGGTCTTTACGGGAAAATCTCAAACCTCGACCTTGCATATTGACCTCGCTATCGCTAGCTAAGTCAATACGGCACCGGTTTGAGATTTGAGACCTCACTCTCAGGTAATAAGTAAGTATTGATGCATTTTGGAGGGATTGCGTTTTCGCGGAGAGTGTCGAGGAGAATAGGTACGTGGCTTCATTGAATCTTGAATTTGGTACGCCTCTGGCGTGCGATCTGAATCAGGGTCCTGCCTTTACTGTGCTAAAGTCGAGCCTAATTAAAATTACGTTCGGCAGAAACACGGCGTCCGAACTGTGCTTCAG
Organism: Orbicella faveolata; assembly: GCF_042242905.1. Classification (NCBI taxonomy): domain Eukaryota; kingdom Metazoa; phylum Cnidaria; class Anthozoa; order Scleractinia; family Merulinidae; genus Orbicella; species Orbicella faveolata. The sequence continues at coordinate 8,876,873 of NW_028301542.1, forward strand.
TTTTTGTAAGCAGTCGTTTTGCTTTACAAGGCATGGCTCAATTCCTTAATACATATCTTATTTCATCTGCAGTCTCAAAAAAGACCTCATAGGTAGTTTGTGGTGGCTTCATGGTTAGTGTGCTCGACACCAGATTGAGTGGTTCGGGTTTGAGCCCTGGCCAGGGACATTGTGTTGTGTTCTTGGACAAAAAAATCTTTACTCTCACAGTGCCCCTCTCCACCCAGGTGTATTAATGGGTAACGGTGAATTTATGCTGGGGGCAACCCTGCAATGGACTAGCATTTCATCCTGGGGAACTAAAAATACTCCTAATCAGTACATGCTACTGTAAAAATATATCTATATATATCTTAATTGACCTTCCCCCCCCCCCCCCCCCACCCCACATGAGGCTTTTCAGGGCCAATGAAACCAAATGATGAAACAAATAATGCAAATGAACATAGCATGGTTAAAAATCCCACCTGACGGGAGGCAGACCAGTGGGCTATTTAAAAGTATGACCAGGGAGTTGAACTATGGTCTAACAAGAAACAACTCCAGTTATTTGAGCAGAGCGGTACTTGAACCCGCGACCTCTAGATTTCAAGTCCGGCGCCCTAACCACTCAGCGACGCTATCTCCCACCATAAAGAAGATAAGCGCCGGCCTGATGGGCCACTTGGCTTGTATGCAGATTTTACGTAGCTACTTACCTGCCTCCCTCCCTGCCCGCCTGCCTGTCTACCTGCCTTCCTGCCTCCCTCTCTCCCTCCTCCCTGCCTGCCTACCTGCCTCCCTCAAAAGTAATTATGTTTGGTAAGCATTCCAGCATTCCAAAAGGAATGTTCGCTCAATCCAACTCGATTCATCTATCGCTTTATCCGCCATAGTTTGACAATGTACTAACTTGGTCCAGTCTATCCTTAAGCTCGTTTCTTTAATTCCATTTCTCTCACATTTCTTTGGGAAAACACGTCTCTCGCCTCAGTAAAGATTGAACTCATTGATCTCTCTCAGCAACGAAGTCGGTCGGTTATATTCTGAACCCTTGAAAACTCTGCTACTAAGACCCACTAAGATAACCAGCCAGTCCAGGGAAAATTCAGTCCCTTAAAAAAAAAAAAAAAAAGAACAAAGTGGACGAATCAAACCACTCAGAGTTTTACTTCGGGAGATCTTATGTGTTTAAGAAAGCGTCAATCGCTAATTAATGTCCAATATTCCAATATTGCAGAAAAAGAGCTTAACGACCTAGAGAACACCTTTGGAAACACACTAGGCAGCGTTGGCAACCAAGGGTCCAACACAGGGAATGTTGCAGTCGGTAATCAATTAAATAAAGGTCAAAAGATAAGCTTTGGTAGTACCACAGCCAATGCTGGCCCGCAAGAGACTAACAAGGAAAATGTTGAAGTCGGCACTCAACTGAATAAGGGCCAAAAGATAAGCTTTGGCAGTACTGCTGGCAATGTTGGCCAACAAGGAACAAACACAGGAAATGTTGCAGTCGGCAGTCAACTGAATAAGAGCCAAAAGATAAGCCTTGGTAGTACTGCCGGCAATGTTGGACAACAAGAGACAAACACGGCAAATGTTGCAGTCGGCAGTCAACTGAATAAAGGCTATGGTAGCACTGTTGGTAGTGTTGGCGAAGGTTCTAATGCGGGTAATCCCCCTGAAAGTCTTGGCCAACAAGTAAGCGCCTCAAAGAATGTTGCCGGTGGCCAGAAGTTGAACCTTGGTAACACTGGTGGCAGCGCTTCGCAGAATCAACCGAACACGGCAAAGGCTGGCGTTGGCAACGAAGGCAACAAGGGGCAGGTATTCAACTTTGGGAGTGTTGGTGGCATTGTGGGCCATAAAGGAAGTAGTTCGGGGAATGTGGTCATTGGCAGTCAACACAATAATGGCGCTTCCAAAACCACTGGAAAGAGCATTGCAGTCGGCAGTCAACTGAATAAGGGCCAAAAGATAAGCTCTGGTAGCACCACCAGCAATCTTGGCCAACAAGAAACAAACACTGGAAATGTTGCAGTCGGCAGTCAAACGAATAACGGGCAAAAGATAAGCTTTGGTAACACCATGGGCAATGTTGGCCAACAAGGCTCAAACACGGGAAATGTTGCAGTCGGCAGTCAGCTGAATAAAGGCCAAAACCTAGCCTTTGGCAGTACTGCTGGAAATGTTGGCCAACAAGGAACAAACACAGGAAATGTTGCAGTCGGCAGTCAACTGAATAAGAGCCAAAAGATAAGCCTTGGTAGTACTGCCGGCAATGTTGGACAACAAGAGACAAACACGGCAAATGTTGCAGTCGGCAGTCAACTGAATAAAGGCTATGGTAGCACTGTTGGTAGTGTTGGCGAAGGTTCTAATGCGGGTAATCCCCCTGAAAGTCTTGGCCAACAAGTAAGCGCCTCAAAGAATGTTGCCGGTGGCCAGAAGTTGAAACCTGGAAACACTGGTGGCAGCGCTGCGCAGAATCAGCCGAACACGGCGAAGGCTGGCGTTGGCAACGAAGGCAATAAGGGGCAGGTATTCAACTTTGGGAGTGTTGGTGGCATTGTGGGCCATAAAGGAAGTAGTTCGGGGAATGTGGTCATTGGCAGTCAACACAATAATGGCGCTTCCAAAACCACTGGAAAGAGCATTGCAGTCGGCAGTCAACTGAATAAGGGCCAAAAGATAAGCTCTGGTAGCACCACCAGCAATCTTGGCCAACAAGAAACAAACACTGGAAATGTTGCAGTCGGCAGTCAAACGAATAACGGGCAAAAGATAAGCTTTGGTAACACCATGGGCAATGTTGGCCAACAAGGCTCAAACACGGGAAATGTTGCAGTCGGCAGTCAGCTGAATAAAGGCCAAAACCTAGCCTTTGGCAGTACTGCTGGAAATGTTGGCCAACAAGGAACAAACACAGGAAATGTTGCAGTCGGCAGTCAACTGAATAAGAGCCAAAAGATAAGCCTTGGTAGTACTGCCGGCAATGTTGGACAACAAGAGACAAACACGGCAAATGTTGCAGTCGGCAGTCAACTGAATAAAGGCTATGGTAGCACTGTTGGTAGTGTTGGCGAAGGTTCTAATGCGGGTAATCCCCCTGAAAGTCTTGGCCAACAAGTAAGCGCCTCAAAGAATGTTGCCGGTGGCCAGAAGTTGAAACCTGGAAACACTGGTGGCAGCGCTGCGCAGAATCAGCCGAACACGGCGAAGGCTGGCGTTGGCAACGAAGGCAATAAGGGGCAGGTATTCAACTTTGGGAGTGTTGGTGGCATTGTGGGCCATAAAGGAAGTAGTTCGGGGAATGTGGTCATTGGCAGTCAACACAATAATGGCGCTTCCAAAACCACTGGAAAGAGCATTGCAGTCGGCAGTCAACTGAATAAGGGCCAAAAGATAAGCTCTGGTAGCACCACCAGCAATCTTGGCCAACAAGAAACAAACACTGGAAATGTTGCAGTCGGCAGTCAAACGAATAACGGGCAAAAGATAAGCTTTGGTAACACCATGGGCAATGTTGGCCAACAAGGCTCAAACACGGGAAATGTTGCAGTCGGCAGTCAGCTGAATAAAGGCCAAAACCTAGCCTTTGGCAGTACTGCTGGAAATGTTGGCCAACAAGGAACAAACACAGGAAATGTTGCAGTCGGCAGTCAACTGAATAAGAGCCAAAAGATAAGCCTTGGTAGTACTGCCGGCAATGTTGGACAACAAGAGACAAACACGGCAAATGTTGCAGTCGGCAGTCAACTGAATAAAGGCTATGGTAGCACTGTTGGTAGTGTTGGCGAAGGTTCTAATGCGGGTAATCCCCCTGAAAGTCTTGGCCAACAAGTAAGCGCCTCAAAGAATGTTGCCGGTGGCCAGAAGTTGAAACCTGGAAACACTGGTGGCAGCGCTGCGCAGAATCAGCCGAACACGGCGAAGGCTGGCGTTGGCAACGAAGGCAACAAGGGGCAGGTATTCAACTTTGGGAGTGTTGGTGGCATTGTGGGCCATAAAGGAAGTAGTTCGGGGAATGTGGTCATTGACAGTCAACACAATAATGGCGCTTCCAAAACCACTGGAAAAAGCATTGTCTGCGGTGGCAAAGAAGGAAAAAAGTCGGGGAATGAAAATGTCAGCACTTCTAATTACAATGGCTCTAAGTTCCATTTTGGGAAGGCTGCTGGGGGCACAGTCCAGACAGGAACCAATAATGGCAATATCGTAATCGGCAAACAACAAAAAAATGGCAAAACCGTTGTCTGTGGAGGCAAAGAGAAAAGCAGCTCGAAGAAATTGAATAAAGGCCAAGAGGAAAACTTTGGTAGCACCGCTAGCAACGTTGGCCAACAAGAGACAAACAAGGCAAATGTTGCTGTTGGCAATGAGCTGAATAAAGGAGAACAGGCGAGCTTTGGTAGTACCGCTGTCAACGTTGCCCAACAAGGGAGCAACAATGGACAAGTTACTGTCGGAAATCAGGTAAATAAAGGGCAACAGATAAGCTTTGTTAGCACCACTGGCAATGTTGGCCAACAAGGAACAAACACAGGAAATGTTGCAGTCGGCAGTACACTGAATAAAGGCCAAACGATGAGCTATGGTAGCACTGCTGGCAATGTTGGACAAAAGGAGACAAACACGGCAAATGTTGCAGTCGGCAGTCAACTGAATAAAGCCCAAAAGACAAGCTTTGGTAACACCATGGGCAATGTTGGCCAACAAGGCTCAAACACGGGAAATGTTGCTGTCGGCAGTCAGCTGAATAAAGGCCAAAAACTAGCCTTTGGCAGTACTGCTGGAAATGTTGGCCAACAAGGCACAAACACAGGAAATGTTGCGGTCGGCAGTCAACTGAATAAAGGCCAAAGGATAAGCCTTGGTAACACGATGATCAATGTTGGTCAACAAGGAAGAAACACTGGAAATGTTGCGGTCGGCAGTCAACTGAATAAAGGCCAAAAGATAAGCTCTGGTAGCACCACTGGTAATGTTGGCCAACAAGGAAAAAACCCGGGAAATGTTGCAGTCGGTAGTCAACTGAATAAAGGCCAAAAGATAAGCATTGGTAGCACCACTGGCAATGTTGGCCAACAAGGAACAAACACTGGAAATTTTGCAGTCGGCAGTCAACTGAATAAAGGCCAAACTATAAGCTATGGTAGCACGGCTGGTGGTGTTGGTGAACAAGGTTCCAATACGGGTAACACCGCTGGAAGCCTTGGCCAACAAGGAAACACCGCAAAGAACATTGCCGGTGGCCAGAAGTTGAAACTTGGTAACACTGGTGGCAGCGCTTCGCAGAATCAACCGAACACGGCAAAGGCTGGCGTTGGCAACGAAGGCAACAAGGGGCAGGTATTCAACTTTGGGAGTGTTGGTGGCATTGTGGGCCATAAAGGAAGTAGTTCGGGGAATGTGGTCATTGACAGTCAACACAATAATGGCGCTTCCAAAACCACTGGAAAAAGCATTGTCTGCGGTGGCAAAGAAGGAAAAAAGTCGGGGAATGAAAATGTCAGCACTTCTAATTACAATGGCTCTAAGTTCCATTTTGGGAAGGCTGCTGGGGGCACAGCCCACACAGGAAACAATAATGGCAATATTGTAATCGGCAAACAACAAAAAAATGGCAAAACCGTTGTCTGTGGAGGCAAAGAGAAAAGCAGCTCGAAGAAATTGAATAAAGGCCAAGAGGAAAACTTTGGTAGCACCATTAGCAACGTTGGCCAACAAGAGACAAACAAGGCAAATGTTGCTGTTGGCAACGAGCTGAATAAAGGAGAACAGGCGAGCTTTGGTAATACCGCTGTCAACGTTCCCCAACAAGGGAGCAACAATGGACAAGTTGCTGTCGGGAATCAGGTAAATAAAGGGCAACAGATAAGCTTTGTTAGTACCGCTGGCAATGTTGGCCAACAAGGGATAAAAACGGAAAATGTTGCAGTCAGCAATCAACTGAATAAAGGCCAGAAGATAAACTTTGGTAGTACCGCTGGCAATGTTGGCCAACAAGGCACAAACACGGCAAATGTTGCAGTCGGCAGTCAGCTGAAAAACGGCCAAGAGTCAAGCTTTGGTAGGACCCCTGTCAACATCGGTACGCAAGGCCGCAACAGAGGAAGCGTTGCTGTCGGAAATCATCTGAATAAAGTCCAAAAGATGAGGTTTGGCAACTCTGCTGGAAACATTGGTCAACAAGGGTCTAATACGGGGAGTGTTGCTGTCGGAAATCAACTGAATAAAGTCCAAAAGATGAGTTTCGGTAGCACTGCTGGTAACGTTGGCCAACAAGGATCTAACACGGGGAATGTTGCAGTCGGTAATCAAGGCAATAAAGGTTAACTTTAGTAGTTTTGGAAGGCTGTTGGTAGCGTCAGGAAGCATGGAACTCGAATCAGTTCAGAAAATGTTATTGTTGTAGTTACCGTTTAATTTTCTCGCTTAGGCTTCTCCTTTGCATTTACAACTTTTTAGTCTTATCTACACAAGAGGGCAACAACTGTAAAAGTAATAAACCATCATTAAGTGTTCAAAAAGCCATTTTATTTTCCGCTTCACAGAATTATTTTGCCTGACCATTAGAAACTTGAGATTGATTAGCGTAAATAGATTTTCTGAATGATTGGTTTTTATTTGTGTGGGCAAATAGCGAAATATAATGAGGTAATACTTATTTTTTAACGGGTAATTAAATGTTTGAAACATGAAAACTCTTGAGTGAACTATATAAGCAATTTTGTTTAATATTTTGAAAAGGGTCGATGACTGTGTTACGTTGGTTGTTGCTTGTAGTCACGACCATGTTTGAAGACTTAGTTAGACTTTCTTTCTTGAAAAATAGCCGAGTGGTAATTTAGTGCTGTTGCCATAGCAACTCTTTTGGTTCCAGTCTCTTTCTGTCAAAAAACCAAACATCCCCATTTGCAACCTCTAAGGTGAGAGAAAGGGTCCTACTTGGAACAGACATAGTTCCCATATTGTCTTTACTCCCATCACTCCCACTTTCTGAAAAAAAAAAAAAAACATTTCCGATGGGGACTCTTTAAATGCTTGAACGATAGCTGTCATTTTCTTATAACGATATAGCCACACACTATTCAGAATAACGTGACGTCTTTCTTTTTCCAGTCCTAAGGGGTGCAAGAATCTTGACTTTTAATGCGTCAGCTTATTTTCATTGTAGAACTCATTATACTCGTAGCCTTTATAATCCACTAGGATATATTCTGGAAGGGGGAGGGGTCAGTCATTTGACCGCCTGGTGCTTTTGACCTCAACAAATTCTGGCATCGTCGGTACCAATGACGAATTTGTGACTAAAAGCGAGACATTTGTTACTAACAGCTCATCTTTGGATTTCACGATGCGATGGCATACTGTCACAGAGATCGCTTCCAAGGATTGGGTTTATTGAGAATGAACATATCTCTGTGTCTTGGTTTTCCTCCGACGATGAACCCACTAAAGAAAAATTTTTCATCTTTTTGTTACTGTTCTTATGGGTGTATAAAAAGCTCTGTTCAGCCCATTAATTGTGCCCATCGAGGGACACTTATCCACTCTTTGTACAAAATGTTCAACATAGAAATATAATTCAGTAACCTAAAAGTTCTGTTATCATGAGTACGGGACAAATAAAAAAATATCCCAGTAACAGACGAGATTCGAACGCGGGTAGCGTTTGCATTTTTAATTGGATTTTAATCATGGTTCTGTGACATAATAACTAGCTCTAAACCCATACCAGTTTGGCTGCGCAAACAGTGGCTGGTGCCGACATTTCAATATTACTTTTCCAATCTCAGTTTCTCTCAGCTATTGTGTTCAACGCCTCAGCTATTCTTTTGTTGTTGTGGAGAAAACACGCTGGATAATCAAAATCGGCACTCGTATGATTGAAAATACTGGGAATTATAAATGGACGGCGCGAAAAGCGCATGTGTTTAAAACTGAATAATTAACGGTTTTTTTAAAAGAAGAAAGAGAAAATGTAATTAAGTCACTAAGCGGGTAAAGGTACAAGACCGGTATTTTTGTCGCCAATGCAAACACAGCGATGTTTGTTTTGTTTCGATTTTATTCCACAACACGATGTGAAAATGGAAACAATGCCTCTTAAAAGTGAGAACACGAATTTAACTGCGTCACATACTGGTACTAAAAAGTTGTGCTGCAGCGGTCAGACTTCAAAGATAATTTTATCGAAACTTTTAAACACAACTGAATCTTCTCTAACATGAAAGCATCTTTACCAATACCCTTATGAGTTTGCAATGTACTCACTAGTTTCTCCTGAAGTGATAAGTCATCGATCGCTACAAGTGTTATTAGGCAGGTATGTTAGTAAAGGCTCACTGAAACATGGATTTTAAGAGGTATAACCAGTTTCTACTTAAGATAAGTGCAATTTTTTGAAGACAGCTGTAAAATACAAAACTAGTTGAAAAAGCATTGTTGTATGAAAAATTGTACAATAAGTATTGATCTTAAATTTCCATTGCAATCAAGATTGAGATGTAAAAAAAGCTTACATTTAATAATCCCGAACAGTCATCTGTCAGCTGAGAAAATAGTTTGTTATAAGCTTAAGTCGAAGATTTAACTTACTATCTACTGAAAAAAGTTCAATTGAAGATTTGTCGAAAGATGAGCTTCATCGACCTAACCCTTTCCGAATCCTCCGCGAGCTTTGTTAACGAATCAGGAAACTGGAATGGAAAGGATCTGGGAATGGAACATTTCCCACTAGGAGATATCCGTTTGTTAGCAATTTCCGTGAGCCGCTGGTCTCAACGGTTTTCAACGTACTAGGCTATGCTGTTGCCATAGCCCTTTCTCTAATCGGTAATTCTCTCGCCATTGGTTCCATTTATCAGAATGTGAACAGACGAATGCGGACAGTCAGTAATTACCTGATTGTGAATCTCAGCATGGCTGATCAGCTCATCACGGTATGCAACATGCCGCGAGCTATCTATGTATTCCTTGTTGGGTATCAGTGGCCAATCGATGGAACCTTCTGGCTTCTGGTGTGCAAAATTACCAGTGCTGTCTCATATATGTCAGTACTTGTGTCAACATTATGTTTCGCGTTCATCGCCTTGAACAGGTTTCTTGCGGTGTTCTCTCCACTTCGTCGCCCCATGACCAGGAAAATAATGGCTGGAATAATCGCATTTACCTGGATCTTTCCATGTTGCTGCTACTATCTGTTATTTCACTACGCCGAGCTTTCAAGCATAAATGGAAAAACATACTGCGCTAATGCCATTATAAGAGATCTCTTGAAAACCAGCGAAAACTACCACAGGTACTTGATCTGTGACTTGGTTGTGACGACAGGAATTCCCGTTGCCATAGCAATAGCTCTGTACACTGCTATTGCGTTAAAAATGTGTACTAGAAAAACCCCAGGGAATCAAACGGCATCCAGAACCACCCGCAACCGCACTATTAACCGGAAGGTGATATCTATGCTTACAACAGTGGTGTTATGTTTTTGTGTTTGCTTGATGCCTGCATAGGTTACTCTCGCTAGCTGCATAACAGTGCCACTTCCGCGCTTTTGCAGCAGTGAGAGTTTTGGTTTCATCAGGCATTTCATGTCCTACTCTAACAGCGCTCTCACGCCGTACATTTACCCAGTTTTCAATCAGAACTTTCGAGAAGGCTACTTGCATATTTTGAGGCAGACTACGCTGTTTCTGTGGAAAGATCTGCCTCCGCCTTAACATTAATCAAGTAAGCCCACAGCAAGAGATAAACACCAATCATACCAGCAGAACGGGTAGACTACGTTTTACTACAACTGAGCTTTGAGCCATTCGGTGGAGGCAGTGAAATTTCGTGACCGACTTCAGTTTTGTGAAGGTGGTAAAGAACGCAAATCAATACTGCTGTGTGTGCTTTGATACAACTGAATTTTGAGATATTGTAGAATGCCCCTTATGAAGTTGTTTAAGTACAGGGCTTACATGATAGTTATTTTATGGTACTAGGTGGAGGCGAGAGTGAATCAGGCGTCAGAAAGAAGTATGCAAAACTTGCACTCCTTTTTGTCCGAACGCAATTCTGATATTCACGCTCACCAGCAAACATCACAATGATTTTATCGTACGTTCGTTTCAAGTTGTGTAAATTGTTGTTTTTGTTTCTACAGTAGACAATAGTCTCTTAGTAGTACTTTTAAGTGAATGAAATATATGTCTTCGAAATTTAATTATTTTGCACCCAAAAAGACAACGCAACATTCCCTAAAATCAACCCAGTACACATTTAAACATTGCACAAAAATATTTGAGTGTTTTAAAGACGGAAGAAAGACGTGGTTTTGTATGCGAGGCTCTCAAACTTGTTTAATAAAATGGTGCGTCAAATGACGATTTTAACGGAATTTGGTAATTTGCATATTTCTTTGAAATAAAAGGATATTTTGCCAAAAAAACTACCCAGTAGTTTTTGTCATGCCCTAGCCTATCTACCATAAAAATATGAGCGAAATCGAATTTTCGACCCTTGCCTCGAAATTAAGAATTTGACCGATTTTTACAGGCAGGCACTCATAACAATTTGAGGTATATAAAAGGGCAGGGAAATCTATCGTTTAGGTATTTAAAAGGCCCTTTAATTATTTCGAACAGACGTACCATATGGCTGTATCATTCACTTTTTTAAGCACTTCATGAAAATAAGAAGACTCCTTTTTTGGCGACTTTTGTATAATATGGGTTTAGAAAAGGAATGCCGTGTTCTTAAGTAGGCATGTGTGAGGCTACCTTAATTCAATAAAAGGTAAACAAAGGGGTTACCTTCTCTGTCAAAATCGTATACAAAAGTGTTACTTTGAAACGGCCGGTGCGCCTGTAATTTGAATCGACCAATCAGGATTCAGCAGGCAGGAAAAACTGTACTGTCCTGACGTCAATGTACGTTAACAGGAAAGGCATGCATTGAATTCGGGCAACTTTTCTCACTGGAGACGGCATTGAATATTCACGAAAAGGGATTCATAATTTCGAAAACCATATTAGATTGTATTATGTGAAAAAAATTTCGAACAAAATATGCTGTTCCGTGTCAAATTAAACGCAGAATTCCTGAGTCAAGTATTAAAAGAGGCCAAAGCAACTTGAACATTGTTTTTGCTTTTGTTAGCTGCGAAGAAAAGAACTATTTTCGTGTCGTTTCGCTAGAACAGCTAGGCTTTGACTGGCGCACGTTCAGGAGGCGCAGTCGCCGCATGCATATAAGGAAGAGATTGGACCTCGGGGCGAAGGCTCCCCATGTAAGACTTTATAGAATACCCACCGTACCCCTTCCACCCCCTCTTACGGGTGGGGGCCCCCTTCCCCCCTTCTGGATGGGGGAGTGTTTTTTTAAAGCTCGATTAAGCTAATTCGGAGTACGGAGGACAGAATTGTGAAATGTGGATTCAGTTTTGCAACTTCTCAGTGGCATTTTCTCTTTATATTTTTTGTCCTTGAGTATTCCCTTTGTTTAACTTTTGCCAGGGAAATTTAAATGCTTATAAGATTTTGATTCTAAATTATTCCGATTGTTTGGCACTTGAGCAACCAGGCCGTGAACGTTTCCAAATATAACACGGTTGATTTTTTTGTTCTAGTTGAAGGAAATCACGTTGAAACACTGCAAATAAAAACTCCTATGAACTGAACGGCCACCTCTAAGTAGCAGCGGCCACCTTTGAACATTTTCTATCGTCTTTACTCCTATTAAACAGGGACCCAAAATTTAATGCACGTAATTTGGATTTGATTTGGAAAAGGAGATAACAAGTAAGAGCCCGAAATGGAAAGTGACGACTGTGAAAACATTTAAACACACGTTTAAATGACTATCTTGTCGTGATTCCGTGTTCACTGAGTAATTAACCCGATGTTAAAAAAACATTCAAAGTACACTGGAACATCGATTTAACGAACCTCTGTATAACGAAGTCCTGGGTATAAAGGCCACCGCACACTAGCCGATTTTTTGTCGGCCGACAGAAAATCTTCACTTGCGGTGAATTCAGACAAGTCTGCGACAAGGTCGGGGCTTGTCGGGCCTTGGCGGGCCTTGTCGGCTGGTGTGCGGTGGACCAAGACAATTTATCGGGGCTCGCGCGCGCCTCAACCAATTAGGAAATGTCATGAGAGTCACGTCAGTAGAAAAGGCGCCACCTTGACTTTGGATGACTCGGCCCCAAGCCTCAACGCGGTTAGTCGCGACAAAAAATCGGTTAGTGTGCGGCAAGCTGATGGCCCGACAAATTTTAACCCAATTTGACCCCGACAGAAAATCTGCAATTCTACGACAAAAAATCTTCACTTGTTGACTAGTGTGCGGTGAATTCAGACAAGTTTGCGCGAAGATTGGGGCTTGTCGGGCGATATCTTACAGTGCTAGATCTCAAAACGTTTTGTCGGGCCTTGTCGGCTTGTGTGCGGTAGACCAAGACAATTTATCGGGGCTCGCGCGAGCCTCAACCAATTAGGAAATGTCATGAAAGTCACGTCAGTGGAATAAGCGCCATCTTGATTTTGGATGACTCCGCCTTTAAGTCTGAACGCAGTTAGGCGCGACAAAAAATCGGCTAGTGTACGGCAAGCTGATGGTCCGACAAATTTTAACCCTTTGAATACTTAACGTTCGCCAAATAATACCGTTTTTTACCGTTTAGTCAGGTTTTTTGGCTGCCATGACGCTAAATAAGCCTCAATTTTTCTCAATTTTGTTTGTTGCCCCTTTCCTTTCTTTTTTTCTCGGCCCTTTTACTCTGGCTACCTTTTGCGTTGCATTTTCTCTCTGGCTGCCTTGAAAAGTTGGATGTTGACTACGGGCGAAGCCTAGAAATGGACCTTGATCAATCATAGGCGTAGTGGACCATTTTACCACCGTTTTTGCACCAAAACTGATAACGTTCTTTTTCGATTCGCGAAGTTGGAATGTCGTCGATATCTAAACCTGACCATTGTGCGGCAAGGCCTATCCTACAATCATGGACAAAAGTCTTGGGACAAATTTGCACTTTCGGTGCTTTTGTGCACACGCCAGGCGCGAATACTACTTCACCTGCCTAACCTCGCCCCCCCACCCCCCATACAATGTTGAAAACTACTACCTGCAGTTTCTTCTGATCTTCAACATTGTATTGGGTGGGGAGGGGAAACAGTAACGCGTTTTTAAAAGGAAGGCAGAGCTTTTTTCAAACTTCAGTAGTAAAACACAGATAATTCGTTAAATTACATATATCCCAAGGACTTTTGTCCACGATTGTAGCTCTACCATCTGCTTATCAAGAATATCTGGTGACATTTAAATTGATGACGTCACAAGTGGTACAAAGCGCACGACCATTAACTGGCCGTATATGGTCACTTGGGTGTCAAAGGGTTAACCCGATTTGACCCAGACAAAAAGTCTGCAGTTCTACGACAAAAAATCGGCTGATGTAAAATTTATTATATGGCTGAGCTGGTCGGTTATGAAAAGGAGGTATCTGATTGGTTCCCTTAGCAGTCCGAACTTTGTAAGACGGACTGCTAAGATGGACCGTTCACGGATTAATTTCAGCGAATTGCTTTTTCAATTCATTGCACAAAATACATAGTTTTTTGTTAAGTAGAAACTACCTTTTTACCAGTTTGGTTGACAATTTCATTTAAATGTGGACAAAAGCGACGCGAGAAACATAAATAAATACTTACCTTCCGCGCGCGCGTTTGCCGAGAATGGATCGCGGAGACGCACTTACCAGCAGATTATAAAAAGCCTTTAAAATAAATACTTCACTGAACTAGCTTGTTCGGCCCGTATTGGAGAAGTATAATAGGAAACCCTTGGGTATTATGCCAAAGGAAAGTTGCTCTGGGAAAATCACGTTTACCCAGGTTGGTGTAACCCTGCAAATTTTCTTCCCTTACAAATTTTGTCAACTATTAACTGTTTTCTCCTTGGTTTTGATTCACAAACTTAATCAGCCCATTTTTTCCGCGAAACCCCTTTATAATACAATACAATCAAACACATAAATAATAAACGTGTCCAGTGAATTGACGTTTGTCTAACCTATTTAAAATTTCTGAAACAAAAAAAAGTTGGACAGTTAGCAAATGATTTATTTGATAAACACTACAGGGCTACCTGCCAATGAAATAATTAAGAGTACCCTGTTCCACAAAGCAAGAATAGATTTCAAGAATGACACGCACCGATATTGTCACGACGTCTATGGCGGGTTACTCTTGAAACTTCGAAGGTGTAAGATGTACTGTAAAATTCAACTGCTGATGATCGATCACCTTGTAACCACATGAGAGTGTAATACAACACATTGTCAAACACAGCACTCCATGTACAATTATTGAACAATCCACTCCTCAACACTAAAATTATACTGATTAGAGCGGTTTTCATTTGTGTCGAAAAGAAATTGGTTTTACACTTACTAAGCCAACCGATGTTTAACGAGGAATAAAACACAAATAGCGGTGATAAACATATTAAACTTACGCATTTTAATAACTTGACGTTTCGTATGCTACGCAACATACATTTTCAAAAGTGGAATAAAGACGGTTACAATTTTTGAAAACTATATATGAAATGTAAATAAGGGGTCTGGAAACGAGATTAAATGTTTATCACCGCTATTTGTGTTTTATTCCTCGTTAAGCCAACCGATTGGTTTAAAAAACTCGCGCCACTTTTCCATCCAATCAGGAATAAAACCAAAACAATAGACCAATTTCGATATATTAAAATTCAGCCTAACACAATAGACCTCAGGACGAGGCTCTGGGGAATAGACCCCACAAACTCTGTAGTTATTCCCCAGAGCCTCGTAATGAGGTCTATTGTTTTAGGCTGAATTTTAATATATCGAAATTGGGCTATTGTGACTAGCTTATACGCGTTTTCCCGCGCTTTGCGTCAGCTACATGTAATTATTTCGAGTTTTGATTGGTTCGCTGGTTTGTCTGTGTCCTTTGTGATTGGCTAGAGTGATTACTTTGGATTTGGTTTTACGACACTCGATTGAAAACCGCTCTATATCAGTGATTACAATTCTCCAAGCGAGTTTATTCTGAATAAGGGGCTATTGTTGGCAGAATGAATTATAGCCTTGAATTTGTTAAATCCAACAATCAATTGCACAATCCTAAGTAAGACGTTTAGTGAAAAGTGCATTTTCCTCTTGAAACATTTCCGAGCGGTGTAAATGTGGTTAAAGTAACTTTCCACAGTCGTAATTTAGTAGCACTAGACGGGTAACGCTAACCCAGGACTAAAAGTTAACCCGGCAAACTATTGATTTTTCTTGTACTGTATAAAAATAATATTTTTCACTGCTTATGTTTTGTGTTGGGTACTCAAAACTGAAGGACAAACAAACTATATAAACAGAAAGCCTCACCGGAAAGTTACAAAACTGAAATCAAAATTCTCGCTAATCCTGGGTTAGGGTAATCGGGCTTTGAACAACCCGGCCAGATTTCTTTCATTGTATGATTACGATTATCGAGAACCTTCCAGTGATCCTTAAGATCATAAAAATTTAACATAACAACTCCCCAACTGACTATAATCCTCGTGACGTGCAAATAAAATAAAATCCCTTGACACTCAGCATATTGTTTTGTACTACACTGACAGCATTCGGCTGCATAGCACAAAACGTATGCAACTTTCGCTGAACGGAAAAGTGCGCTAACTTACTAATTTGCGCAATACTATCAGCATTATGGACGTTGGCAAAAGTGTCGCATATTTGGTAAGAACGAGCCACTTTTAGAAATTTCAGTGTGTTTTTCAGAAATTCGTTTTGTTTTGGTTTGTGCATGAGTTAGGCATTGCGCTGTGAGGTTAAATGCTTTGAATTATCAGGAAATAAGTTGAAACATTTTCTTGGTCCTTAATTTTTGGATTTTAAAATACAGAAAATAATAGTTTCAATGCTCTAAAAGTGGGTTTATCGTGTTTCAGACAACTTTTGTCTTGGACCACAACTCTATAACTGGATGTCAACTTAAACAATTAGAATTACCAATTTTTCACTCCTGCTTGATTAAACTCAGAAAATGAACTCCTCTGCCATCTTTTAAGGGGGCTTTAACTATATTAGGACTCAAATGGAAGAAGTGGTCGTGTTTAATATCTGGAATGTTTAGTGAATGTCGGTCTTATCGATGTGAGGGAAAATAGTATTACTAAAAGACATACAGATATAAAGGTAAACTGTGACATCCAAAATACCCCAAAATTAAGTGTAAAAACTTCTTTAGGACATTTTAGGAGAACATTTTATATTCTTTACACTGGATCTTTTACTAATTTATGACACAGGAGGTCTGTTCGTGTATCCAACTGCTTTTGATGTCACATTCGTAGCAAAAACCAATGAAAACGAATTGCAATAGTCTTAGCTTAAGATTTAATTAGCTGCAGCCCTTTGCACTGGACATGCACCTATGAAGCGGAAATATCTACTCTTGTGACAAAATTCGTTATAATTTCTTTAGGCACCGGCTTGTTATTTTCAACCTTTGATTTGTATTTTAAACAAAATCATGGCTTTAAAAATTTAAAAGGGTACTATTGTTTGCCATATTATTTATTTAATAAACAGAAAGCAATCATGATCAGTTAAATTGGTTAAACTTGATAACATGGAATGATAGAAATTGTCAAGGGAAATTTCCAGAAATAAATATAAAATTTCATTCAACCTGTAGTTAATTAAGATAAATTACATCCTTATAAAAAAATAGACGGATTGGCATTTAGTAGTGTTCAGCATTTGCATAGAAAAGGGTCTCGATAATATTTTACCTTTTTGATTAAATTTATTAATTTTGGGATAAAAACTTGGACAAAACAAAGAACTTTTTGCAAACAACTTACATTGTCTAAATGACATACCACTGGTTCAAGTAGTAGCATTTTACAAAATCTATTTTTATACTTTACTGTTAAGTATGCTTCAAAAATGTCTCATTGGACATCTTTCTTAAAACATTTCGCACCTTAAATTAGAGTATAAGGAATTCAAGTAATCGAAAGACCGTGTTTGACCACATTTCCAAACAACGAGAACAGAGTGGAAAATACGACGCACAACGGAGAATTTTTGACGAACTTCGCGGTGTTTGAAGTATGATCAAACACGGTCTTGCGTGTTTGATATACCTTCCCAATCCGCAAACTGAACTAAGGACAAAACGCAGAAATAAAATAAAAAACTCTATGCTAATTAACATCAGATATCCAAACTTACGTACGTCTTCAAAGTTATTGCTTCCTTTGCTTAAACTCGCTGAGTTATTAATGAGTTTGAGAAGTAACTTTCTGAGAACTGACTTGAAGGTTATTGTTATGAAGAGATGTTCCTTATAATTTTATTAAATTCTCTCCAGGTTAGTCACATAGAGGTAGAGTTTCGTATTGCAAAACTCTAAGTAAACCAAAACCACAATGGAAAACTAATAAGGATCTTTTATAAACATGGAATAGAAAATCTTGAAATTTAAATCACCTAAACAGTAAACTGACCCTCACGGGAAGGAGTAAAACAACAGAAGCGAGATACTTATTAAGTTAATTTACTACACAAAAGAATATTACAAAAACGTTAAAAAGGCTTAAACTAAAGTGGCTAGGGAAACAAGAAGAAACAAAGTGTATACTTAGTGCTACAATTATTTTATATAGTATATAGTACAGATAATTACAAAGCGTAAAGATGAAAGTTAAAAACCAACAGTTAAAATCTGCAGATTAAAAATTACACGTCTTTTCGGGGGGGGGGGGGTTAGGGGGGTGCTGGCACACAAGAGAAATGGTATGAAGTTATTTGTGAAATAACGTGAGTATTGGGTTGCATTCTCTTCCACTAACTAATACGGTGATGTTTTCGTTTCCACTTGTTTTAAATAAAAGTCCTCAGGCGGTGCAAAACTGTTCATTTTTGAAAATGCTGTGATCACTTTTATATGAAGGTGTTGCACCAGGGTCCATTTTGATAGAGAACGAGAACACAGCTCGAAAATTCGGTTATGTGTGAATAGTTTATTGGTCTAAGACCTGTTTACTCGCTTCATTAGATTTTTTCCTGTACTTTTAAATAGGTAGTCCTTTATTTTTCCTCCCAAGAAAACTTGGTGCAGGCAAATTCAAGCGTTGTAGGTGAGTCATTTCTCTTTGTTTTTAGTACTGTGCTTAATAGTAAGATGGTGGTTTGTTTGACTGTTTTTCAGCTTACAGTGGCATGCCCACACTATGATGTAGGTTCTTTCCTTGAATCCAATTTTACTTGAGACCAGTTTGGCCGAAAAGCTGTAGCCTCCTTCCCTTTGGATTCAGAATAGTGACGAAGAAAACGGCAATAAAGATAATAAATAACTAAGACATATTGTCTTGACTTGTCACAGCTGTTTCACAACTATCGTTGATGAAAACCTTGAAGAGTTAGTAAGGAGAACACATCTTTCAAGATTGCAGTTTTGTGCTCTGCTCTTCGCCCATGACAACATATAGGTGATACCAAGTTTATTTCTTCCGATTTGCGATAAAATACTTTATTATATGAGCGAGGAAACTACTTCATTGCGATTGGCCGAGAGCAGGCCAATTTATCGTTACTATGATTCTTAATTTGCACTGCAGTGCAAATTAACGCACACGCATCCGCAATTTTATCAGTCATATAATAAATAAGTAATCGTATGAAAGCTCGAGCAATTAAGGATTTACACTACTCGTGATATTTAAAATGTTTTTTTAAATTGCACTCGCCCAAAGGTTCGTGCAATTTTTTAGAGAATCTTCCAATTTCACTCGTAGTGTAAATCATTAATTGCAGTCGCATTCATACGATTGCCTATGCTTATTTCACTCGTGTTTGTCAGGGCGTGATTGTCTCGACTTGCTTCACCGAGGCTTCAACTCCTCCGGTTTGTATCACATTGACCCGGATGGTAATGGAGCTTACCAAGTTTTATGCGATCAAGAAACAAACGGTGGTGGATGGGTTGTGATACAAAAGCGCTTTGATGGCGCTGTTGACTTTGTTAATAAAACCTGGAGCGAATATAAAGACGGATTTGGCAACCTGTCCACTGAATTCTGGCTGGGCAACGAAAAGCTGCATCGATTGTCGTCCATGAATCAAACGCTCCTAGTGGAAATCGAAGATTTTAATGGAGAAAAGGTACACGCGTCCTATGACGAGTTTTCCGTTCATTCCGAGACTGAAAAATACAAACTTTACGTGAAAGGATATTCTGGCACAGCAAAGGACTCACTTTCGGGTCACAGTGGCTTTCTGTTCAGCACCATTGATCAAGATAATGGCCCACATGCTTCATGGCATTGTTCACAAAGGAATGGCGGAGGCTGGTGGTTCAAATTTTGCGGAAGAGCACTTTTAAATGGTTACTATGTACCTAGTCCAGAAATAGGTATGCTATGGTATCACTGGAACAATAGCCATCACCGCCTGAAACAAACAGCGATGAAAATAAGAACGCTTAGAGGTAAGGAAAATTAGGGACGGACCATTATTCTTTTTTGTTGTTGTTGTGGGGGGGGGGGGGGGTGGGCAATTCCTTTTCAGTAAAAACTGCTGAAAAAAATTCGTGCAAGGGGAACCATGGGGAAAAAATCGAGCAAGTGCTTTCATCCATCCAGGTCCTGAGTTGGACTTTAAAAAAACTCTGGCACAAGCTATTGCCCACCAAACAAAAACCATGCACAACCTAAAGGCGAGAAAAAAGTTTATGCCCCAGAAAATTTCCGTCGTTAATAATTTTATATTGTACTGGTAATGACAATGAACGGTGTCTATTTATCTTGGGTGAGGGAGATGTTTTTTGTAGATGTTTTTGGCCATTGCTTCAGTTAACGGCCTTTAGATGCATTGACTAAGAGCCATCGAATGCCAAAGAGATTTGACCGGAAGTGAGAGTTTCATGAGATGACTCATGGTATATGTTTACTTAGGAGAGGAGGTTACGTGTTAACACGTCTGACCCAGTCGATGTTCGTGGTCTAGAAAACCACCGGCTGGGATCAAATAAGATTTGTATTCCCAAGATTCTCGTGTCGACAGAAGGGCTATTCTTCTAGGGGATTTTCTTTGATCGCATATCTTTTTTTCTCTCACTCTCATACATTTTCAATTAACAGTGGTGCTTCGTGGCCTAATCACTTAGTATCCTGGCCCCCGTTGTTCGAATGTTGAATAACGCTAAGGAGATCGCTATCCAGTGGATAAGAGTTAAAAAAACACACTATCCACTGGATAAATTTTCTACTTGGGCGGCACCTAACTTGCATGGGTACTTTGGTCTCGTTAGTGCTTGCCCCTTGGGTGTTATACCTTTTCTTTCGTTCATTATTCATTTTTCTCCTTAGAGTGGTGTTTTTTTTTTTTACGTAATTAAGTATAACATAATTGAAACCCAGTAAAGCCTTTAAAACAATTATCCCATAGCGTTTAGCATCAACTTTTCGAACCTGTGCCTGGCCTGTTTTTCTCAGAATGCATTTTTCCTGACCGCTCTCTAAACGAAATTGACGCAGTAATTTGCACTTTGCAACTCTTCTTAGATTAACTCTTTGTTTCAGAGAGACCCTGGGACTACTACCTGAGCTTCACTGGTGCCCAGTCTCAGGATTTTGCATTTATTCCTGTCGTGTTGGACTTTGAGGCTATAACTGTCTCGTGGTGGATGAGAGGAGCCATGGCTCAACACTGGTCAGCAGTGTTTTCCATAGTCAATATACCGCAGGGAAGAACAGCAGCGTTTTCCTACACTGGAGATCGACGGTGTAAATTAACTCTGGGCAGTGACACGAGGTAAGCTAAATAGTGTGGTAACCAAGAAAGAGAGGTTACCTTGAGATAAATAAGCTTCAGCTATTAAATAAATTCATTAAGTTGACTCAAGATTCGGATTCGACTGACGTGTTTACTTCTTTTTCAGTGCCACCCAATTCAGGCCACGTGATGATTCATTTGGGAGGTTTGTCACACGGAACTGATTACATGAGAGTATGAACAAACAGAACCATTGCAACCTGACAAATGAATCATCACATGAACTGAATAGACGGTAACAAGCATGTTGACACGTTAGCTTAGTTCATCTGCGCGTACTTTAACTCTTGCACAATTTATCTAACACTTGATTCATGCTTTAGTGTGCATTATCGAGTTATGGTGCACGTGGGAAGTTTGGAGAGCAAGAAAGAAACGTAAGAATGGCTTGAGATGCAGCTAAGAGTAACTCAAGCTTCTGAAGTACTCTCCAAACTTCCCATGCACATCATTAACTCGACGATGCACAGCTAAAAACAAGAATTAATTGTTTTCAGTATACTGCAAGTGGAACTAAATGTCTCCGGCGAGGCGAGGTTAACTTTGCTGAAGATATGACGGTGTGTCATTGGATTATCGAAGACGTTTACGTACATTAAGGCCCAGTTCAGACGTCGTGCTTCTGTCGTGCCGAACTAAATTGCAATTAGGCTTGACTGTAGCACGGCAGGAAAACAACTCTGATTCAGACGTCGTGCCAGAGTCGAACCAAATTCAGGATATACTGATGCCTCGTAACAATTCTCCTCCTAACTCCCCGTGGGAACGCATTCTCGCCAAAATACATTAACATAATTTATGAATTTTGTTTAGCGCGGCAGAAGCACGACGTTTGAATCACTACCGTGCCAGAGTCGTGTAGCACGGCAGAGTTTTCGAACTTAATTGCTTGCCGAACTTAATTCAAAAGTTTGATTCAGACGCCGTGCTTCTGCCGTGCTTTTGTCGAACTTAATTCCTAAATTTAGTTCGGCACGACAAAAGCACGACGTCTGAATTGGGCCTAAGTTGCAAATGAAGACTTTGGTACACAACTCACATTTTCATTATACGAGGGTGTGGGTGTGTTTTAAATGGTAGCTGAGAATTCAATTCTCAAATTTTAAATTTCCACCAAGTTGGTAGAAATTTTGGTTGTCAGTTGAAAACGCATTCTGAGAACTGCTAAACTTAATGATGGCTAAGAAATGGGCTGGAATTTTATTTTTACAAAAACTGCAGAAATTTTGGCGCGATAAGTGGCTGATTTTCATCGTTAAGAAGCGGACAGACACATGAATTTAGAATTTATTCGATAATTGATTGTAAACAAAAAATATATCTATCCCCTCATGAATCCACAGCTACTTTGACAATGTAATGACGAAATTCATGATCAACAACAGGACGGACGCATGGGAAACTAACGTCAATTTGTTATAAACCTATCACTAACCTAATATTGTTTGCTTGTGTTTTCTCCCTCTTTTTTCCTTATATAGGGAAATCGATTCAGAACAGAGTTTTGCTGATTCCGAGTGGCATCATTTATTGTTAGCATGGAATGTTACGAATGGTATTTTACGTTTTTATGTGGACAGCCAAATTGCATTAAACGACCAAATTACTCAACATTCAGAGCCTTTCCCTGGCGGTCATCTCGTTCTGGGTCAGGCACAAGATGCTTTGGGAGCCATTATTGGAAATGAAAGTTTGAAAGCAGATATAATGCATTTCAACATGTGGCAACGTGTGTTTACTGATCAAGAGATAATAGACATACATTTAGACTGCAATGTAAACATAGGAACTTTAGTTCCGTGGCCAGAGATGTTATTATCACTTCATGGTAATGTAACAAGGACCGCATTTGTTAGATGCCACGCTGAAGGTATGACAGTCTTAGTTAATTAATGTACAAACAGATAGAAATTCCTACTTGTAATGTCTACTAGTATAATTCCGAAAATAACGACCCCCGAAAATAGGTAACGTCGAGAAATTGTGGCCGCTAATTAATAAATCCCTGAAATAGCGACCCCACTAAAGTAGCGATACCATCCCTACCCCCGAAAGTAGCCAAACCAAGGTTCAACGGTGAAGTTATTATTCCAATCAATAGTCAAGTGAGAGTTACGTAGGGTAACTTGGTGACCATTTTAAAGCACTCTGCAACAAGGGAAGGTATCGCTTATACCACGAAGCGTTAATTGTGAAATGTCAATTCGTGCTTCATCAGTTAATCTTACGCCGTGTCAGGAAAAGAGGGTCTTTCAGGGGGGTCTCTGGTATGGCTCACGAACGGAAAAAAAAAATAGAGGATCAAGGATCAAGGATATAAAAATTTCGTTTTTCCGAATCACAAAAATTAACAAGTAAGATACTCTTTTTAATAACCTGTTCTTACACTAGAAAGAGTGTTTGAAGAAAGCAAAAATCGTGAAAGGCTAAGTCAAGGCTACATATCGCAAATCGCATACCTAAGTCACTCTCGATAGACGACTCTAACCATTCGGAGAACTCGCGTCTCAAAATATCGTAGAATAATAGAGTTGTGAAATCCCGAATATCGGTTAATAATTATATTCAAGTTCTTCACGGGTCACGGAAAACCTTCAGGTCACGGATCACGAAGAATAATTTCCTAAATTCACTTTTCACGGAAAACAAAATCAGCTAATCACGCATCACGAGAATACCCCTGTACGACAAAGCCCGTAGAATTTCCATCAAATAACAGGAACTGACATACTAAGAGGACATTTTCTTCAAACTGAAATTGAAACTCTGGTATCAGTATAACCCATTCGACCATCCTCGCGCGGTCTGCTCTAGCGTTCGTGGTTTTAACAAAAACCTATGTAAACCGTATATTTATTGGAAGCTTACAGATTATGACCCGGCCTGTTTAAAACGGTAAAAATTTACCGTGTTTCGAAAATGTGAATATGTTTACAAAGCTTCACGAACCCATAAATCAAGGTATACGCCCGCTAAATTTAGGTCGGAGAAAACGATTAACATGGCATCCGTTTCTTCACACATTGACCTCAAAAACCCTGTCTCAGATTTTTGGCACATGCGTTTGTTATTATTTTACAAGAGGATAAAGTTAGAAAAGCGAAAAAAATAGGACTGCCGCGAAAAAAAAAAAGGCGTAACTTTTTAATGAAAAGAATAATCAGAATTCGTAGACACGGGTTTGTCGGCAAACGTTCTGGCAACATTCTCTCCGAATTTCAGCCAATTTGGTCCAGGGGCTGCCGACCTGGAACTCGAAATGCTCGTGCAACTCGCCTATTTTTCACTTTCGAGAAACAGAAAAAAATTTAAAATTCGGCCGCATCTAAGTGTTATGAGATTATCACACCGCAGAGGAATCAACTTTCTGTATAACAATAGGCCAGTGACAGTTAACATGGAACAGGTACAAATATCCCGCGATGGCGCACGGTAAATTATTCACCAGTGAATAAACCTCTTTTTCATGTGTGAAGTCAGAATTCCAAGGTTAGTAAACGTGAAATTATCTTTTGATTTACTCTATCAGTGTTCGAAGTTTTTAACAATATTTTAGCGCGGCTTGCGCTCATTTTGGTTTGCTCGCTGGCTTCATGGTCGCGATCGTTGTCGAGTTCATCCAGCAATTTTTCTTAGTTGTAAACCGACCCTTCGACACTTTCCGCTAATTTAGCGGCCCACTCTTTGTCGAAAGTGTTTTTCGCCTTCTTTGGCCTTCCTTTACCCGCGAAAACGGGCAAGATCGCTTTTTCTTCTTCGAAGACATCCGGCACTGATTATGGCGCGCGAATCTCGTGTCAACTCAGCATGATCTTATGTGACTTCTTGCCTCAATAATTAATTCATTTGACAGAACTTGTCAACTCTCAATTAAGTAATTAATATGCAAAAAAACTTTCTCGCGCAATAACTAGCAGCAGATATAATATTTTTTCGTAGACTTTTTTTATCTTAAAGATTGTCTAAAGATTTATCGAACCGCTTAGAAAAGTAAAATTATGCAAAATGGCAAATTTTCCCCTTACTGGTACCTTAAAAGGAAATTTTCTTCCAATTAAAATTGAAAACTCGACCAGCGCACTGAGACATTGACAGACTAACGCAGCAGTGCGTCAAGAAGCAGAAACAATTTGCTATATATCTGACTAGCTTTCCTGCCGACCACTAACAACATGGTCTTGACAAGTGAAAAGCCCACCCATGTGCCAGCAAAATAAGTTGGAACGAAGCATTTCATTTTAAGAACTGTTTTTTCAAATTTCCGTCTTTAATTTGTTAAGAAGCGGCACCTTCAAGCATTGAGATCAAGAGCACGTTTGAACCCGTGAATTTATTATTCGACGAAACGGTTGTGGTTGTACACCAGTGATCGCAAAATAAACACATTTTTAGTAAGTTGCCTACATTTACTTTAAGAACCGTACGATTAACTGGCGTAAGATAGATCGAGTGTCAATCACTCGAACAGCACAGTTTACACTTTGTCTGTTTTTCCTTTTTGTTTTCTCTCAAACAAAACCTAGCAAAGTACGACTGGCCACTTACAGAACTCCATAACAACAGACTTAAGGAAAGGCTCACATCCCGACAAGGAAGCCATATGGGTTATCCAAATATTTTACACACAAAACTTGGAGTGCTCTCTCGAGAGTATAGATCGACGCTGAGCCTGGGTTCCTACGCAGGAGAATGTGTTGGTAATCTTGAACTTTGTAAAAGCGGTCTCTCGTTAAGCTTTTGGATGAACTATAACGGTAAGAAATGGAACTAAAATTGGCCATTTTTCAGTTGTGTGCTTAGTTACCTGGCCTATGAATGCAAACGAGGCTGGAGTGACCTTCCTTTGATACAGACCGCTATGCTTTTCTCATACCAACTAGTTAGCATAAGAATAACTTGGACTCAACTTGATTAACACAAAAAATACAGTGAGGTCTTTATCAAAACAAGGTCACCTGGAGCCTCGCTGCCATTCAAAGGCCAGGTCACTGAACAGACAACTGTATAATGGTCTATTGTAGTGATTGCTTATTGTAGTGATTGCTGTCTATATATAACACACGGCAATCGGTTTAAATTAAGATTTTGCAAGCTTTATTTAGACTTTCTCTAAAAATAAAACGCAGCAGCAAATGGTTCACTCCTATCCTAGAGGGCGAGATGGAGTCTCCGAATGATGGTCTTCTGCCCAAAGCGGGGGGAGGGGAGATAGTGTCTGTTACATTGTTTGTTAGCTCTCTTTCTTAGGGTCCATATGCACTAGGCTGAGAAACGTTTCGTGTCCCCACTTAAAAACGGGCCAGCAAATTATTTCCCAACCGCAAAATACCAGTCAAATATGATGTTGAATGTCCTCTGTTAAATAATATCCTCTTGCCCCCGTCCCCGAAGATTGCGCGACGAGCCCAAAGAGCGCCTGCGTAGCAGGCTACAAAACGAATCACCTGAAATGCTTCAATTAATTGACAGGTTGACAGATGTATTGTCAGTTTTGACATTTGACATAAATTGAAGTGTGGGTAGGCTTAAAAATGACCATGTACACTTGCAAAATGTATTTCCTGACAGATATTTTTGCTAAATTTTGTAAACAAAAATAATTTACTTGGTGTGGATCGGATCCTATTTTAACTTTAACTTTTCGTAATACACCATTTTTTTATTTATATGAATAAGCGAAGTTTCTTTACTAAATTTCTAAATTACTTTATTAAAATGTTATCTCTGCAGTACCATTTGTTTCTCACATTCTGGGACTGAACAGTAAATACCAGGACATTTTGCGGGCGTGGTTTGAACCTTTCCTGCCAAAAAATGCCCGGTGGCATCTTTGCTACAGAGCTGTCCAACATGGTTTCAGAGCGCAAACATTTCATGAAAAATGTCCCACGCATGGAGCGACGGTCACCCTGGTGAAAGTAAGAAACTTCGTGTTTGGAGGATTTTCCGACCAGAGATGGGGAGGTATGTGTACCTTTTAACACCAGGACAATTGATGGTGGCATGGGGTGGAGGGTGCGGGCTGTCAGTTCATTTGCTTTCAGTCCCAGGAGGTGGCGAGGAATGTAACTGACGGGGAGATGAGAAGGGCTTTTTTGTAATGCCAAATGTGTGATTCTGAATGTTTTGGGGAAGTCATAGTCCTGGGGCCCGTTTCTCGAAGGTCCCGAAAAGTTTTCGCGCCCGGAAAGTCGTAGCAAAATCTCAAACCTTATGATTACAGAGCTGTTTTATTCGCTTGTTCTTAATATGAACAGAGGTACTCTTCATACAAGAAATTTCAGTCGTACACACCTCTCTTTTATTAGATACAGATTAACTAAAAATAACTTTGCGGACCTGAAACACTTTCGGGACTTTCGAGAAACGCGCTACTGGTTTCAGAAGACAAGCTCATTGGCTGTTCCTTCTATGAGCAAACGTACTTTAATTGATTATCGCTCACAGAAATTAAAACAACGACTTATCTAATTGTGTGCAATGTAAAAGTTACAAATTTGGTTGTTGACAAAAACATGTCTGCGAAAGTTTTATTTTGAAATATTTTGTCTCCGAGAGTGATTTTTGTACGATCACCCCACATTTGTCTCAATCCTATTTCGAAAATGTTCTTTATTTTTCGCTACAACTGAATATGACAAAACGCAGACACGTGGAGTTTTTAGCGCTTCGCGTCCGGACACTGAGGAACAAATTGAATTAAGGAGAAACAAAATTCGTTTTTAACTTGTGGCTTTCATAAACATTTATCCGGATGCTTGCACTTAGAGGTCGTGAAAAACTTGACAATTCAGTTTATTTCAAAATTCTTCACATTCTTGGGTTTCACCCACGTGACCAATAGCTTAGCAACGGTTACTAACCGCCATCTTGGTGTCCCTCAGGCGTAAACAAACCGTATCCAAAGAAGAGTTCATGTGAGAAAGAAGGGATGGTGTTGTGCGTCGTTGTTGGTTGTTCGAGCAAAAGTGGAAGTCACAAAGGCTTACGGTTTTTTCGTATACCTAAGATTATTACAAATTAAGGGGAATAGGAGGAACTCACTATAAGGGGGAGAAACGAGTGGATTTCTGCGGTGAGTCGCGGCGACGCTACAAACAAGAGAATGCTAGAGAGTGAACGAGTTTGTAGCAAACACTTCGCTCTGAAACTACCGGAACAGAGCGGCTTTGGTCGATAAATTGGTCAGCAAAAGGATCAATTAAACTTAAAGCTACTGCTTTATTTTTGCACTGGTTGAGTTTGGCATAAAGCTGATCCATTTCCTCTTTCGAAGGCGCCGATGCGCGCTGCATGCGCTGAGGCGCCGGTTGATGCAGTCCCAGAACTAGAAGCTGCTGCATGGTTCGAGGCTTGCGGCTGTTGTAGATCCTCAATTTTCTGGTCGAGCTTTTCTTTGGGCTTGTTAGCCGATGAAAAATCGATGTCCTTAGCCCTCGCATCCGGCACTTCATTGACATATGTCGGCAAAATCCATGAGCATTTTACCTGTGTGCAAGCGAGCTTGCCATGAATTCGTGTAGTTGCCTCTAAATGAAAAAAAAAAAAAAAACACTCGCGATATGTGAGCATGACTCAGCCAGTCCAGCTTTGCATCCCAAGCAATGGGCTGACAAAATAGTCCCATCGTTTTCGGAAATGACCCAAATGTTCACTAAAGGATCATTCATACGCTGTGAATGCCGAACACTTGCTCTCACGACATACTTGCGGGCGATTACTTTGCCTACAACTGAGGTTAGAAATCCCGACACCATGTGATTAAACGCCTCCAGACTCTTGAACGTCTTGAACTGCTTGTTGGTGTAGAAGTTGGTCTCAAGAACAAGGTAACTCAGCAAGGCCGAGACTTCCACAGGAGGCAAGAATTCTGGACTGAACTGCTCGGCTGTTATGCTTTCGGGGTCAACCCCGATGACCGAGATCTTTTGCGAATATCTTTCCTTAACTCGACTCTCTAAGCTTTTGGCATACTCAGAGAGCACTGGGATACCTTTGGATGAATGCCCGGTACTTTTATGTTTTTTTTCTCTCTGGATATTCATGTAGGTGGTGAAATAATAGAGCGATAATAGAGCAGCTTCAATGTAGAAATGGACTATTATTAGCATAAATTTGACACCCGAGGAACACCAACATGGCGGACACTGATGTGAGCAAAGCTTGTGACGTCACGTGAAACCCAAGAATATTTTGATGGCAAGCTCTATAAGGTTTAATTTGAATAGGGGTTTAGGTATGTACTGTTTTTTAAAACCGGGCGTGCTACATCGCTTAGGCACCTCTAAAGGTATTCGGTAACTTAATAGTAAATGTAATGTAAAAATGTAAAATTATTTCAAATTGAACTCTCCTAAACGCTCGCCCAATTTTGAGAGAATTTCCAAGTATCACTCGTAGATTTAATCCTTTAAAACAAGATTGCCTATAGCTGGTTTTCACATGACATCACTAAAGTTCAAACTACAAAACTATTGGTCTTCCTGAGATTTTACTTAAATGATGTATAAGAGCAGCTGAAAACTAATATTCATACAAATCTTCGCTCCGAATGGGTTCTTGGTTTTGTGATACACTACGCTTGGATTTCTAAGCTTTTGCGTGACGCGGCATTTACATGACGGCCTAGAGAGCTGTCGTGATGGTTAAAAAAGTGACTTATTTCGGGGAACTTGGCTATCTGAACAGTTCATGTCTTAGAAAAAGTATTATTTTAATGTTTTAGAGTTTCTCGAGGGATAAATTTACGCTTTTGTAGCTAGCAAAACTCAGTGACAGATGTTTCTGTTGGTTTCCGGCCACCATGTTGGTGCCCATACGGATGGGCACCAGAATGGCGTCTCCATACAAATCTCTGTAAATTTGGATAAAAAATTTCTCCGCATATCTCGCATAAGAAAAATTGCTGTGAACAGAATTTTGGCGAGAGTCTGCATATTTACCTTATTTCATTTCCCAGATTCTGGACTCTATCTATTGACCGGTTTTGATTTTTATTTTGATCTATTTTGAATTGCGTGACACTGAAAACCAGCAATACTTGGGGCAAATTTACAGAACATTGATCGGAACTGAATTTGCCGTTCATTTTAAAATGACAGGAACAACTGTGGATCAACTAGATATGTGGAGCGCAAGATCGTTTTTATTCAGCATTGTCAACCCTGCTGGCATCGGACCTGTTAAACTTAATATAAGACCTGAAAAAACTGACAAGGCCTTAAGACAAGATCCTCAATCAGGTCCTGTATTTGGAGAAAATGATCTTTACATTGGAGACAGTGCAGATCAATCAGCGGTATCATTTAGTGACCTTGGCTATGCCTATGAGCTTCCAGATAACCCTTTTGGGGCTGGTACGTTGGACGCTAGAAAGTTTTTTGCGGGAAGTTACAAGTTCATTGTAGATGATATTGAAGTGTTTCGCTACGTAGGTAAGTTTTCATTGACAATTGTCTATGTTATTACAGGAGATAGCTTTACCGCGTTTAATCCTACTGACAGCCATGCCAGTAGGAGACAAAGGTCTGGAGACTGCATTGAAAATGAATTAATTAATCTTGCCGAATTACATACTAATGTCCCAAAATTACATACAGCAAAACTGCGCCATGCTGCAGATGGGCATACAAAAAAAATTCCTTAATATTTAGTTACCTGACGGGTGGATTACTCCAAAGATTTCCGAAGATTACCTAGGAGCAAACGAAGTTTCCCGAAAGCTTATCCCAATATTTTGGAATGGGACTCGAATACTTGCGAACAGTCAAAACAAGTAACAAATGCACGGCCCCGCAAATGACCCCGGCCCGCGAATGATCCCCGTACCGCAAATGATCCCCAAATTGTGCCGCAAATGATCCCGGGACCGGAACTGATTCCACCGGAAAAAGTTAGAAATGGCGTGGACTCCATGAAAAGTCAATGGATGGATACATATTTTCTTAATTATCCTTGGTGAAGAAAAGACAAGTACCTCAGGCATAAAAGCAGCAATAAAAGACGTTTCTCATACTGCGCAAAATACTAAATTGACATGTGTCGACTGCATAAATTTTTCGTTTAGGAAACGCACTGCAAAAAGAAACATGAATCTTCGAAGATGCCTCTGCCATCTAATTAACCGCTTCGAACTTTTCCCTGTATACTTCTTATACTTGCGTCCTAGATAGCCACGGGCTTCCAAGAAAGTCTCTAAGATTCCTTCGTGCTAGTTACCGTAGTAAAAATGTAGTCAATCCACTTGGGAATTCTCAGTTGTCTCAAAATTTGAGGATATAGTGAACATCCTGTGTTATCATACATCTCAGGCCCGGACCCAATAAAGTCATTCAGGGAAGGATCCAGTTAAACTACAGACTTCACACAGGATTTCGTAACGTTGGATATCATTTTTAAAGGTGTGAAATTTGCATTCAAATCGTTCATACTGCACATTTTCTTGCGTTTCATATAGTAACTGTTGAATCAAAATATTGTATTATTACTGTGAAACTCAGAAAACCGTGAATACCAGAAGTATTCATGGATAATTATTGTGTAGCAAGGAAAAAGCCAATTAAGCGTGAGAAAATTACACCGCAAACACCAGCGGTAATAGGCCACGTTCGATATATCAATGTTCTAACGTGGCTCCGAGGGAGTTTCAGGACAAACTTCTATGTTTGGTGGTGTTTTCTTTGTATCCAAGTCTCTTTTGGTAATTGAAAGACAAAGGAAACTTAAAAAAATTGCAATTTTGATCCGAAAGCCTTGGATCGATGCTAGAATATTGATATATCACACGTGGCCTATTGGTTGTGGCTTTGCGGGAGGTTTTCTCGCGTGTCCTGAACTTTGTAGTGATTGGTTCAGTACCAAATTAACCTTTTGGAATCAAATCCAAATGCTCACGGTTTTCTGAGTTTCACAGTCATAAAAAAAAGAGATTGCATAAATTTAAAATCCACTGTCCAAATTTCCGAGTCCTCACATTTCCAAATTTTATGGCGAGGCGACCATTTCCGGTCCGAGATCATTTATGGTACAATCTGGGGATCATTTCCGGTCCTGGGATCATTTGCGGGGCCGCAAACCAACCGTATTCAGTTCAGTTTGTCGCATCCAAGGAAAAAAGAAAAGATTCCGAAAACAACAACTATAGTCACTCATGTATTTATAGTTTTGCAAAAGAATTTATATAAATAAATAAAAGGTCAGAAAAAAAGTACATTTGAGTGTGGAGACTGAGGTAACCTGAGGTTACCTGAACGATTTCTGGTCAGTCTCCAGTTGTTGTAATGTTTCGATAGATATTTAAGAGAATACGGAACTCTGCCGAGCTCCTTACGGGAGTGGAACAGGTGACTTTGCGGCGTACAGCGGTCGGATACATTAAACCCTGAGATATAAAAGACTAGCTAATGAGAGGCTGAGTTATTACCTTACTTAGACAGGATATTACTAGGATAAAGCATAAAGACGCATGTGTCGTCATAATTTCTATTATCCCTGCGCATTTAATTTGCCGGTACAATTCTCAAAAAACAAGTGTAAAACGTATGCTAGTTTTGGGATGGTGTGCCACAGATCATTTTTGGACTTCATTGGATTCACAACATAGCTAATATGGCTGGTAAAAGACTGGCTGTCCAAGTAACTGATTACTTTAGACATAAGTTATGTGGACACTACTTAACTCGTTCTTTATCAAATGTTTAGTTAACGTTTACCTTGTGACGCCGGGACACACGTTGTATTCTGCAAGTGATACGTTCTCCAACACCGACTATGCACCTTATCGTGCTCGCCCATCCAGCCCTGTTCCATGGTGTTCCAATTCTGATAGTTCTGGCAATTGGCTAACTATTGATTTTGGAACGTCTCAGAGTGTCAATAAGATAAAACTGGAGAAGAATAGCAATGATGCGGGTTACGTTTTAACCTATACAGTCAAATACAGGAACGATGGAGCAGAATCATGGACAGATTATAACAACAGCCAGGTAATGGATTTAGTATTTGTTCGGTAACATAAGCTTCTTTTGACGTTCAATGGTGCATTACAATGTCATAACTGAGGAGATTCTGCTTGGCTGAATATATTTTTGAACGCTATTTATTTGTTCCACAAATAAATCATTGGTTTAATTACGGTGACCCTCAGCACAAAATCAGACAACAATGAATCCTAAAAATCAAATTAATTTACAATATAAGATTTCGCTTTGATGAACCACACGATGTTTTTGAAGTTGACGAGGACGCAGCCGTAGCATACGGGCGCAAATTTTTTGAGTTCTCTTTCGACCTAACACGGAAAAAATTTGCGTAATAACGGCAAACATAAGATAAGGTATCCAATTCTTAGTCAAGCTCGTGATTTTTTGTTTTTACTTTGTAATTTGAACTGTTACCGGCCGATCATAGCTCGTTCATTTTCGTAAACACTTCGTAACAGCGAACAAAATTTCATAGGTTTATGTATTCATTTTAACAGGTGCTTGACGGACAAAATCTTGCAGTGGTCAACATTTCTTCGGTGAGGTTTATTCGATTTTATCCCAAAACCTGGCACAACGAGATGTGTATGCGTGTTCAAGTCTACAAGGAAGTCGGCAGTGTTCTAACAGGTACGTTCCGTTTTTTAGGTTGTACACGTCTACATTAGGGGGGTGGAGGTCCTGCAAAGGGATATACCCATCACTACAAGACTAAAGGGGAAAAGAGGTTTTCTTTAAGGGTCAAATTATGAAGACTTTCATTTCCATTCCATGGCTACCTGTGTTCCAAACAGGAGAAGCGTCCTCATTTCAATTTGCATCACCTGAGGCTAATGCATTGTTTCGTGATAAATTTGTGCCCTCAGGCACTTTTTCAGTGGCTTTATCAACAAGTCTGTATTTCTTTAGACCTTGGAATCGACAATTCCTCAGTTATTCCAAATAGCAGCTTCACGGCGTCGTCTTGGAAATGTATGAGCACTCCTTCCTTAGCGTACCACAACGCAATTCGAAAATGCTATGCAGCTTGGTGTGGAACGGGGGCGTCCACCTGGCTTCAAATTGATATGAAGAAAAACAAACTGCTGACACTTATCTTGACTAGAGGGCCAGCTCAAGGTAATCCGGTCACTTCCTTTTACTTGGCATATAGCTTCGATGGAACAACATGGCAAGATTACGCCCCAGGGGGAGAGAGACAGGTAAGCTTCCTTTGTATTTCCTTTGCTTATAATTATTTACCTTCTCATTTGCTGCCTCACGATCGAGAACGCACCCACGCCGAACTATTGTAAACGTAACCAGTGGCGGATATAGAGGGGGGGGGGGGGGAAGCCCCCCTTATTTTGTGTAAAAAAAAAAAAGGTCGCAGAAGGAAGAAAAGACAAAAAAATCGCCCCCACTCTCCCTCCACCCCCCCTCCCCCCCCCCCCGTTAGCTCAAGGTCTGGATCCGCCACTGGTAACCGCAAGCTATTCAGAATAACGCAATCTCGACTCTCGGAGGGAAATAAAATAAAAAAAAAATAGAGCAGGAAAATGCAATAATCCAGATCAGGAGCCATAATCGGGTACGGAGACCGTAAGTCTTGGGATCCGCGTGCACCTATGATATGGGACAATTTTTCTATTTTTAGAACAAATTGCGCCATCCTGACGTCATATATCCGCGCGGATCCACGCACATGTCGGGGGTTCTCGTGTGGATGTTGTCACGTTGCATGATCAAATGGTGAGAGTTGAGAGATTCTCTTGCGTATTTTTCACAGCGATGGCAGGGAATAAGGCAGGGAATACGAACCAGGGCGCTTATATGCAGTTTTATGCTCTGAGCCAACGGAAAAGGTGGGTTTTTCAGGGTCGAAAACAAGACTTCAATCTCGCGCTGGGAATGAATAATAAGATCTGCTCGCGCTAGTTGTAAGCTTACGCGTATGTTTTTGTGTTTGTTCTGACTTAAGAATATAGCAAGAAAACTCTCTACTCTGGTATCGAGTTGATTTGTGAGTTTCTCGGACAATGGTTAATCATAACCAAAACCTGTTTTGATGGTTTCTTATTGTTTCTGCTTGTTTGGTGAGTTTGCAAAAGTTTTTGAAAGGAAAGTCTGACGCGTACAATTAGCTCATTTGCATAGTGCGGCTCGTGCACTTTCAAGTCCGAGTCGTTGTTTTCAATTGTCAACAAATCTTGACAACGATTTCTATCGTTATCTTTTCTGCTGAGATGCTGCAACAAATTTCACGAACGCAAAAAAGGCTACAAACATCATGTGTGTTTCTTCAACATAAGCATAGTGAAGTTTTACACTGCGAAAATGGAAATAGACAAGGAGTTTGATAACTCGATCAACAAAATCGAAATGGTTATTCGAAGTTGATTAAAGAAAGCGTCATCGTAACTTTGCTGATCATTTCTGCTTTATTCGCATATTTTCAGCTTAGCTTTTAATATGTTCTCAAACATTTATCAAGCTTAAACATATTTGAAAACTATAGAGTTATTGTTTGAGTTCGATGTACGCTTTCACACGAAAGTGCGGCGGAAGTACAATTTGTCATGTTTACTGACTGTACAAAACACGCATCGGCGGGCGCTCTCATTCATCGACAACAGAGCATTTACTGGATTTTTACACGAATAAAACTGAGCAGTATCTACGGACGTAAAGTTATTGGGCCTTAATGAAACATCAAGCGTTGCTTACAATTCAGGCGAAACTCAAACTAGCAATTATTTTGTTTAACTTTTCGGTCGCGATAGACTGGCAAATTCCTCGGAAGCGTGTGGCAAGAGGAGCTAGGAAACTATGAGGTCCTGAAGCTCTGCTATATCTAAATATATCGAGCTAGTTTTTTATTGTGTAATGGAAAAGCTGTTAATCTTTAACATATGTGAAATTTAAAGTGGAGTAATGTACAGCTCATGTAAAAGAAGCATCCGTCAGAACACAACTTGGTCAGCGATATATATCTAAGCTTAAAGCGGAACATACCCAAATTCGACACTGTCTTACTTCACTCAAACTGGAGCAGCTTACGACGAAAATACTTAAGCAAAATTCCAACAGACGTAAACGCGTTGAGTTGTGGGCCAAAAACAGAAAAAATTTCGGGAATTTCGGACGCCATTTTCCCACGCGCGACATCCGCAAAAATCCTCGCAGCATGTACGCGCGTGTGCCGCAGGCGATGGCGCAATTTGTTCTAAAAATAGAATTATTGTCCCATATCATGGGGACAACCCCAATACTAGAAATGGCGCGCGCTTACGGTCTCCGTCCCCGATTATAGCTTCTGTCCAGATGAAACAATGAGACTCATGAGGGGAGAAAACTCTCAGAAGAAGCCGCTTTATCAGTCAGCAACCATCCCCTTGTACTACATGTACTCATACGCCTTAAATTTTGCAAAAGTTTTGTAGGAACCACAAAATTGTTTGATAGATGATAAAGATGTGGCTGCCATATCGGTGGGAAAATTTTATGTCCGCAACATGTAATTTTATCATGTGCAAAAAAATTCAGTAATAGTATGCGCGCTTCCCATTCGACCAACAATTCTGCAGGTTTGCATTTCCGGAAAATGTCACGGGCGAATGAAACAGCACTTACGACAACTTCGCGAGCTATACCGAAATTTCCGAAAATTTATTACAGCGCGGGAATTAACTTTCCATTTGATTTTCATACCGGAAAGTCCAAATTTTCGGTTGAATGGTTCTCATTTCGGAAATTTTGACAATTTCAGATTGTTTGGAATTGCCAGGGAGCTTTCTAAACAAGCCATTTGCCACTCTTTCGAAAGTCCCGGAATTTTTGGTTGAATGGAAAGCGAACATATTGAGTGTTTCCTATTTCATTCATTGCAGAAACTGTACGGAGACTGGACCAATCAACAATGGACAAAACATGCCTTCCTCCCACCTCTGGAAACTCGGTTTCTTCGAATTTTACCACATGATTGTATCTCCCCTTGTTGTATGAACGTAAGACTGTACAATCTTAGAGGAGGTAGGTCAGAAAGTTATTACATTGCTGCGCTGTTTCAAGTTGACAAAGTGTTCGATGAATTTATGACAACTTTTTCATATCCTTTTGACCGGTTTTAAATTGCAAAAATACATTCCTTAGTTGTTACATTTTCGATAAGCTTCTAGGGAACTAGTGAAAAAACTAACAAGAAAACCAGCTTCTAAAATTTCGCACTAATGCGTCACACCATAAATGATCAAGCAGGTTCGAAACGATTTCCTACGGTTCACATTACCTGTGAAATAATTAAATTTGTGTGCAAGTTATTGATATTTCTGTCAACTTTTATGGAAGGTGTTTTTGTTAGGCTTTTTGTTTCAAGGTAGCCTGCGAACGCAGACGTATTTCCGGCTGTCACTTGGTTCCGCCGAAAAATAACGTCTGCGAACCCGAACCAGAAAACGATTTCTGTGACGTAGGAATTCTAAGCCAATCACAGTTTAGCTCAAATAACCCCAGAACTACCGCGCGAGATGTTCGCTGTGAGGAGCACTTGAGTTTCATTCTATCATGGAATCTGATTGGCCAAGGAGGAACAAAAGTCATTACGTCGCAGAAATCGTTTCCTGGCTCGCGTTCGCAGACGTTATTTTTCGGCGGAACCAAGTGACAGCCGGAAATACGTCTGCGTTCGCAGGCTAGTTTCAAGGTTGTTTAGGACAGCTTTTTGACCTTTCTTGTTGCCCTGGCAATTAAAGGCTTCTATGAAAAAATACTTTTAAGGTCATTTTTTCTCAAATACTCTACAAAACCTATTTGGTTAATAATCATTTTCTTTTTCATTTTTAAAGCTTGCAATATTAGTAAGAAAGAAGAAAGCCCTCAGAATTGATTTAAAAATGTGAAATGCGTTTATACCTTGTCCCAACCCTTCCTCCGACATGAACTTACACTCCAAAGTTTTCATAAAACCTTCTTTTTTTTGAGGGCAAACCGACTACATAATAGCATCAGGCGGTGAGCAATCAAACAGTGAGGGCTTTGCCATGTATCACACGTATAACATCCCACAGAACACATCTTCATATCACCTAACGTTTGTAACAGAATCAAGGCGTTGGTCTATGCTACTTCCTGCTGTTCCTCTTCGTTGGTTGCACGTGACCATCACGTGGAGCGCGATCTGGGGACTAAAGTATTACGAGGATGGGAGACTCGTCAAAGAGGAAGTGAACTTTAAGCTGACCGGAAGTAGTCATACGTTTGATAAAATAACGATTGGCAGATCTCCTTCTATCGATTCCGTAGATTACGCTCCGTCCACTTTTCAAATGTCCGACCTCGTGTTTTGGTATGCTTTTTTGTCAGAAGCAGATGTGATGGAAGGGTTCAGCCTATCAGGTACTGAAATATAGCTTACAATAAACAGTGAGTTTTGTTTCCCAATGATCCCCAAACAAAACTCGCTGTTTCCCGTGGGACCAGTCATTTATTTTGTTGCTATACTTCCAACTCAAAACTAGAACAAACTACGAAAAACTTTTGTCCTTGACGTCGGCTGGCACAACAAATTTGCCGCGGTTTCAAGATGCACGACCTGATCAGGTATGAGTCGAAAGTTCAAGTTGTTGATTCCCTAGGGATTGTGTGAGTTTTAACCCATGACATGTGACACGTTCTCCTCCAATCGGAAAACGTATTTGAGTCGGGAGGTATAACAACGAGTTTTTAATTCTGCTGAGAAATTTAAATGATTTTATTTCTGCTGGTGTCATCTCGATCTATATACAACAAATTTTTGTTAATATAATTTATATTACAGCGCTTTTCAGTAACACGCGAATTCTGAAGTTCAAAACCTAACTAACGACTGCGTTTTCGTGGGCGTCTCGACAGCATTCAATGAACAAACAAAAACAAAAACAAACAAAATGAATCGAGACCCGCTAATAATACGTCCAATACCACACCACAAAATACAGAATGAGTAAAAATGGATACAAGTTTTATTTTGGAATCTGACTTCTTTTGTTTTGCTTTCAGTTGTCAAATATTTCCTCAGCAATAACCACTTTACTATTAAACATCCGCTTTTATTTGTAGCTTCATTTATTTGCCTGGTGACTGAGCAAAACAGAGTCAAAGCAAAACTTGTATCCCGTCTATATGTTGCGGACATTTTTGTTTCGAACACTGTTTTCAAACAATTTGGTTACAAAAAGATCAAAAATATGAGTTTCGTTCTGATTTTCTTAGTTTCATATCAGTATCCATGATGACCATTCAAATTTCAGGTTATGCGTATTTTTCCCATTGTAGACGCAAACAGAATCTGGTCATATGACCAGTCGATGATGGATTTTGCTTGGCAGTCAAAGACACACTGCGCTAATACTAATGACACAGGACCTTGTTCTGGAGGTAACTCAAATGAAATGATTAGAATGTCGATTCTCATTACGCTCTGCCATATATTTCTTTTACTGATGGTTTTGAGTTTCTGGTGTTAGACCATTTATTTTTTTCGATGCCGGGATGATACTGAAATTTATTTTGGGTTTGCTATTTTAACATCCACTTAACAGGAAATTATAAGAAAAGTTAAAGGTCAGTGAATATCACTTTAGCCGACGTTTCGATCGAACGTTCGGCCTGTCTAGGGCAAATTAGTGGAGTCTGAGTTACAGGGTGGGTATTTTAGTGTGTTTGGTATAGGTGTTGTGATAAATGCATTGAGACGGTAGCTAAGTAGAAATTCCTTGAAATACTTATAATAACATAATCCACCGGATACGTAAACGAGTACCTACTAAAGTAAAGCTATCTCGGTACAAAACATAGCACAGTTGTGACTAAAGTTTAACAAAATGTGTAGTCTCTCAGTAGCTCTCCGTGGCTCTCCGTAGTAATGGGTTCGAATCGTGATACTATAAACACTACTCTTTCTGAAATAATTTTCAGAGACGGAGAGATTTATGTACATCGAATCCTCATTCCCACGCGTAAAAGGCGATAAGGCTCGTCTCGAAAGTCGTCTAACAGTTACCACTAGAAACTGCCTCACATTCTGGTACCACATGCATGGAGAAACTACAGGAAGGCTTAATGTGTATTTACGTAGTCATAGCAACGACGCAGAAACACTCATCTGGAGACTCGCTGGTTCCTATGGCAACGTCTGGAAGAAAGGAGAGATACCTATAAGGGAAATATATGCGTATCAGGTAAAATATATAGTATGTTGCGTGTTTAAGGTTTCA
The DNA here is from genome assembly GCF_042242905.1 of Orbicella faveolata. Lineage (NCBI taxonomy): Eukaryota > Metazoa > Cnidaria > Anthozoa > Scleractinia > Merulinidae > Orbicella > Orbicella faveolata. The sequence goes on from NW_028301542.1 coordinate 8,916,943, forward strand.
ATATATTAGTTCGGCGTTTTTTAATATCTTAGGTGGTTTGATATATGGTACGTCTTCGTTTCGTCCAAGCAAACCTCAGGGCAGTGCCAAACATGGCTACTCTGTCGATAAAGTTCAGAATCTCGTACAAAATGACGGATTGTACTGGGTTCTGCCCAAGTTAAAACGAGGTTCATTTTACATTATCCGTTATATTTTTGATATTTAGGTTATAATTGAAGGAGTGGTTGGTGGTTACCATGGAGACATTGCAATCAGGGATGTTGTTCTAGACGTGAATGATAGTTGCTCCTTTACGCCAAAGAAGGCTCTAGTTCTTCCAGCTGGTACGTGTTTGTAATTTTGATTTGTTTCGGCTCGTCGAAAATGAATTTTGACTTATTTGAACTGGGATTACTCAGTAGAGTACCTGCATGCCATAGGATTCCAGAAAAAAGGCTGTTTCGGTGGGCTTAATGGCTCGGGAGGGAGGTTGTAATTATTGGAAGACATTTTGTGTTTAAAAAGTGCATAATCGCGATAGTGCTAGTATTTATATGGCCATGCAAATAAAACATTTCGTTGTTACTGAACTGATTCATGGCGTGAGAGAATGATTCACCGTTTAAAACCAATTTTCCATTTACTGTTAGACTGCAACGGACACACAGCTAATTGCAACGCAGCTAGCTCGCGGCGTTTCAAAAGATTTCCAGTTTTGTAATTGAAAAAGATAGAACAGATGTCATTGTTTAAAGCAATGTTTATATTTGTGTTTGTATTCAATTCAAGCTTCCGGATGTCGAGATTCTCTCGGAATGGCCAGCGGTGCAATACCAGACGAACGAATTAGTGCCTCTTCGCAAGCGTCTCCGAATAACCAACACGCGGCCAGTCTGGGCAGACTACACCTTGTACCAAGTGGAAGCAAGAGAGGAAGTTGGGCAGCTGGGACAAACGATGCCAATCAATGGCTGCAAGTTGATTTAGGCAGTATATACACCAGAGTAACGGGCGTAGCCACACAAGGCAGGAATGATTACCCACAGAGTGTAACTAGATACAAGCTGCAGTATGGTAATGATGGAACAAGCTTTCAATACTACAGGCAGAGAGGACAACATAGAGATAAGGTAGAATGGTTTTAAGCTGACTAGCAACAGTTACCGGCAATTAACCGCCCGCCCGATATCAACAGTGTTGTGTACTTTAACGGATCAATACAGGCCATTACAAGCCATCGGCGAGCTTGTGACTTCTTCAAATCATTATGTTAATATTCAATTACCAAAATTTATTATATCTTGCTTTGTTCTACTTTCAAATCAAACCAATGTAATTTGATTGCTTTTGCAACGCTGTATGTATTTATGGTCATGCAAATAAAGCTAGTTGTTGCTGTTAATACCACCACTCTAACAAATGACGGTCTGATCTGTTACATTAAATTTTCGTAAAAAAAATTGAGATGGCTCCGAACCCGCTGAATTTTAACATACTTGTATCACAATTCGATGATAAAAATTAAATTGTAAGCCTCATGTTGAAATCGTTGGGCTGTCACGTTTGATCGTGTATGTAGTCGCCATTTTCGATTATTTTGTGTACTGCCCATAGCTATCTCTCCTCTCACCAGATTTCTGTCGTCAAATAGTCCAACAACAACAACAACAACATTTATTTACACCAAAAAAGGAAAGAAGAATACAATAATTTGAAGCTTATAAGATGGTAATCTTTTAGCTGTCTATAGCAACTATAAGGCTGAGAAAAATTAGATATAAGGCTAGAAAGGCTCTTAAAAGTGTCAAATATTCTCTGGTAATCTAAACATTTCGCGCTTAGTCCTTCTTCTGTAGGTGGAATGATTGAGCCACGCCATACAAAAAACTGTACGCGTACGCACGCACGGAAAGCGCGCGTATGAAGTACAAAGTAAACAAATAGGCAAACCATTGTTTTAGCGCGCGTGTGTGTAATACGTGCTAGAGCCACAGCCACAAGAAGTTAATGTTGAGTCCGTTCGGTCGAAGCGTGCCCAGCTTGAAGATTAATTTCATTTCATGCTGCTTGCGGATGATTTTACTGCCAGAGCACTGTTTCAAGCCACAGACCATGATGTCATCCAGAGAGTGGGGGGTGGAGTTGAAATGTTCAGCTACGGGAAACCTGCGCGATCGGTTTCTTTTAAAAAAAATTAGGCGGCTATCTTTAGGATACAATTAATAAAAGTTAAGGTCATGTGTGTTACAAATGTGTCCAAGATGGTGACTACACGATCGGCGGTGGTGTAAGGAGTTGACAGGATAGCTTAAGTTTAGTTTGTAAAATGATGTAGATTTTAATTGGTTTGTGACAACAACCTTTGATCACACACTTGGTTTTGTGCGCATATAGAAGTGTTTAAAGTTTAGTTTTTTTCCCTTTGTGAAAATAACCTCATTTAAATCATGCATCAAGCCAAGCCCGCATCGCCAACATTATGAGTTAACTTCATAGTCACTTCAACATCAAGAGACAGGCCGTAAGAAACAATCATTCTTTAAGGTGATTCCTTAGTATCGCATTGCGCATCTCTACTGCGCACGATTTTCGTGTCATTAGCGCGTGCGTGTACAAAACGTAAGAGATTTCCCTCAAACTAAGCTCGATAGCGAAATAAATGCTCCTTTTCTCTTAAACGAGCACGGTGACCCCCACTTTTTATTTCATAATTTCAATAAAAACAATATCCTCAATAACTGAGAAAAAAATAGCAGAAATCTATGGCTACTTTTTTGGCAAATGAAATAAACGCTACCGGAGGGAGACATAATGGGCCCAACAGCGCATGTCCAAATTATGTTTCCTTTATAGGATAAAAAAATGCGGGGCATTTGAAGACAATTTTTCTGGGACATAGATGAATAACGTGAATAAATCATCAAAGAAAGTCAAACACTTTGTGATATTACACGCTACGTTGAAAAATAATCGAGCTTATTTGCTGCGCACAGAAATTACCAAAAGTCGCCTAAATAACCGTATTTGTCAGCATTGTAGCTTGAAAACAAGTACGGTGACCCCCCCCCCCCTTTTACTACGTTTTTAATATCTCCTTGTCCTGCAACAACAGCATACCAAGTTTCATCGGAAATCTATGGTGGGCTCTTTTACTAGGGAATCACCTTAAGTTTAATTGAGAGTGTCAACCACAACCGTTACAGGATACAAACCGGTTTTGAAATCGGTGCTTAATACTAAAGATACTGTAAATTATTGTAGATCAGCTCTCAGCTGACTTAAACAAAAGCTTTTCTCTTCCCAAAAGAAGTGTCCTTCTCTATTTAGGCTGGGTGAAGTTATTCTATGTACAAGACGTGTCCCACCTTACTCCAGTCTCATTTAGTATTTTGATATTATTGAGGTTTAAATGTGGTGAATTCGTAATAACTATTTCAATTTACTCTTATAGGAGTTTACTGGAAACAAAGACCAGAATACTGTGGTGTCACACGACCTAAGTCCACCAATCATAACACGTTACGTCCGTTTCCGACCAGTAGCATGGGATGGTTGGATTTCAATGAGAGTAGAGCTCTATGGCTGTCAAGGTACTACAAGAAGTTTCATTTCGACGATTTTCACTTTTAGCGGTGGAATTACCTTCCAGTGAATGGGAAAATATACACATGAAATGTCAAACATTTCTTTAACAAGTTTTTTTAAAACTGAAAATTGTAGTAAATTTAAACCAAAACCAACTGCGAACGTGGTTTCTGTAGGAAATAAAATACAGTCAGACTACCTTTAAGCGACCACCTATTAAGTGGCCACGCAAGTTCTCTATTTCCCTAGCCCTTTTAAGCGGCCACCCAAAATTTAACAAACGTTGTTTGGCTTTCTTTTGGAAAATGCGATGACAGAAATAGGATTGGTAGACCGTTAAAAACATACATTCAAACACACGTTTATTTTGACTGTCTTAACGCCATTCTATGTTCACTAAGCAATTGACCCGATCTAAAAACTATTCAAAATACACGAACCCCTATTAGGCGACCACCTCCCATTCCGCTCATAGGTGTTCGACTGTATTATATTAAGTTCTGCGCAACATTTCCTATGAAATTAAATGTAGCGAGGAAATGACTTCTTTCATTACAAACAAGTATGTCTCTTGGGCATTGTAATGAAAGGTGGCAAACAAACGAGATTTTAACTTTGATAACAATACTAAGATTAATACACATGATGATGATGATAATGATGATAATGATAATTTGCAGTGGCATTTCCACGAAGTGGCTCTTCGTCCACTGTTTCTAGATCGAATTGGAATTTAGAAGTGTTGAAAACTGTTCAGTCTAAACAGTTTTTTCAAAAGCCCGTACCAAAATCCGTTTCAATCTTTTTCAATTTTTGTCCATTCGTACCTTGTTTTGTATTTGCTGTGTTATTGAAATGTTCCCTCACTGTTTTGAGTGGTTATTTTTATATTTCACTCCAATTGGTGGCGATTCAGTCATATGTCTAAATTAAATTTGGCCAAAATCCGTGACAAAGTTCCGTCAAGTATAGGTAAATTATGTTTTATATAAAACCACTTTCTGTAATGCACTGTTTGTAATCTATTATGCACCGTAACTTGTCTTTGCAATAAAGATAATAACTTTTTTTCGAAGGAATTGCTAGGAAGGTATATGTCTTTATGTTGTCATATGTTTGTGTTATTTCTCTGCCATGTTTAGAATGTCAAGAAGCTCTTGGCATGCAGAGCAGTGTTATCTCAGACGGGCAAATCAGTGCGTCTTCAGAATGGGACGCCCATCATGCCGCCATACAGGGAAGACTGAACTTTAAAAAAACCGGAATTAAAAGCGGAGCTTGGTCATCTCGAACAGTCGATGCTAAACAATGGCTCCAGGTTGATCTTGGTAGTTACTACACCAGCGTATCACGTGTAGCAACGCAAGGAAGGAATTCATATCATCAGTGGGTGACTGAGTACAAACTGCAGTATGGCAACAATGGAGTGAATTTCCAGTACTACAGGGAACGAGGACAAACCGTAAACAAGGTGAAAAAAATGAATCCGTAGTAAGGTTGATAACAATCAGTTTTGAAGTTAAAAATTCGCTGTGGGAGACGCGGTAATCTAGATGGTTAGACCGATGGACTTTTAGTATTAGGGGTTTGGGCTCAAGCCCTTAAGGACGTTTTTCTGTTGTGTTCTACGGCAAGATATTTCGTTCTCACAGTGCCTCTCAAGTCAAGTGCTAAATGTTTGTAAGGGACAGGGGTTACCTTGTCGATAGACTAACATTCCATCAAGGTCAAGCTACAGAATTTTTTTGTGCGGCAGCACCGAACGTTCATCTTTTGACACCCACAGGGCTGAAATTAAGCTGAGTTCGCAAAACGCTACCTAACATTCGAACCATTTCATGCCGTTTTATTATTGAGCGGTTTAAACTGACCTGCTCACATTTTTTCCAAAGTGTAGATACCTTTCATTCAGTTGATAAATCCCGAGCAAATGCAGCTTTATTTGGAATAAGAATTTTATAGTTTCATTGCGGGGCTTTTAATTATTAGCTGTGGAACTGGGGAAAGTCACAAGTTTTAAATTGTTAAGCATTTTTTCTTTGTAAATTTTGCTGTCAAATATTCATGTAAAATTAATCTCCTGGCTGTTCTTAATAATTTAGTGTGGAAAATGTTAAGTAAATTTTGAAAGCTAATTGTATGTTATTTGCCGACTGAGAGGTCCGTTTAGTGAACCATTATATGACCGAGGCCAAAATATGCTTCCCAGAGCCGCAGGCCGAGGACAGCATTTTCAAGTCCGAGGTCACAGTTATTCACTATACGGACTGCCTCTCAGCCGGTAGATAACTTATTTATTTATTTATTTATCTATCTATATTTATTTATTCCTCTATCCGTCAAATAATAAAAACTCAAGGGCAAAAACTTACGAAAGCGTTACCGTTGAATTGCAGGATTCGGTACCGTGCCCTCTTAGGAAAAAATAAATACATTTATTACAAGAAAAACGTCATATCCCTAACAACTTGTCATCTTACTTATTAAGGACTTTGCTGGAAACGAAGACCAAGACACCGTTGTTTATCACGATCTAAACCCACCAATCACAGCAAGGTATATTCGTTTCAGACCGATAGCTTGGTATAAACACATATCTATGAGGGTGGAACTGTACGGATGTCAAGGTAATCTCTCATACCGGTTGCTTGGGGACCGTTGAGGTTGCATCGTATTTCTATCTAGCTGGTGCCAATTTTTGAGTATAAACTTAAGAAACCAATTTTGTGGAAATCCTGCTTTTATTACTTGCACAAAAATACCATATTCTAGTTCAACGGAGCATATAAATTTGGGTAGTCTATTTTGTATAGCCTATATTTAGCAAGTGCGCAGGTGCAAATGCCACCAATCAATATAATTCAGAGTTCCATAAGGCCGTGATGAAAGGAGGTTCGTAATTTGAGACAAATGATGCCGACCAATGAAAGTCTTTTCGCTGTAGACAGAGCATTAATGAGTGAAGAAGAACACTAATTATTGTCAGTTCCAACGTCCAAAAAGGGTAAAGACTTTTTGTTCTGTTACTAGTCCTTTTTTCATAACTGTAGTCATTATTACTCATTGCGTTCGACGAAGGAGAACGCTTCTATTCAGATAAGATCTTGGTTTAAGAATGTAAAATATATGAGAGTGAAAAATTCAAATTTAGCCCACGTTTAAAAAGACGATGACGTGACTTTCAATCAAAATATGCTTGTTAAATAATCTGAGCCTTGTTTCCTGAAAATTGACACCGTGATATGTAATCAATGTTGAATTTGTATCAATTCCACAAAAGCTTTAGAATGTCAAGACGCTTTCGGCATGGAAAGTGGTGTAATCGCCGATGGACAGATTAGCGCCTCTTCAGAACACAATGCTTTTCTGGCTGCCATTCGAGGTAGACTGAACGTTGAACATTCTCCAGGTAAAGGAGGCAGTTGGTCTGCTAGAGACTTAGATCAGAATCAATGGCTTCAGATCGACATTGGTAGTCAGTACAATAAAGTGACACGTGTAGCCACACAAGGAAGGAGTGATCACGCGCAGTGGGTGACCAAATACATGTTACAGTTCAGTAACGGTGGAGGGGATTTTAATGACTACAAGCAGCAATATCACACGACATACAAGGTAAATGCACCTAATCCATCAAAACGATGGTCAATTTGAAGTTGTTTTTTCTGAGAACTTTATCAGTTTTAAGACAGCCGATGAAAAGTATCCACTGGGGAAATTTCTTCTCGATCTCCAGTTAAACACACAGAAATATTATCATTACTTCCTTTTGGCGAACTCAACAAAACACTCGTCAAAATATTGAGGGAATTAAACCTCCATTTCTTTGTCTTTTTACTATGACAACGATCATAGATGTCTCCGAGATTGCAAAAAGAGAACCCCTACAGGCGAGAGTTTAATCCCTGTTATGAAAATTCTACCGGATAAATACGAAAAGAAGGACAGAGGAGAAGTTTGACACTCATTGCTAGCCGCTATGCAATATTTGTACATAAACATGTACCTATGAAGACAATTTCAAACCGCAAAGCAAAACAGCTCTCCAAAACATGGATCACCAAAGGCATAAGAATCTCCATTAAAGTTAAAAATAAGTTATATGCGTCTGGTGACACCGCCAACTACAAAATTTATAGGAACAAAATTTGTACCTTAACGCGTTTAAGTAAACAGCAATACTATTCTAAATTTTTTAATGATAACCTAACTAATATGAAAAAAACTTGGGAGGGAATAAACAATGTACTTGCTCGTAAATTGAAGAACACAAAACCTATTACTTCTATTAAAGTCCCTACTGATAATGATTCTGTTGCCTGTGACCATAATAGAATAGCCAACGTACTTAATTACCATTTCGCTTCTGTTGGACCTAAACTGGCAAATAAGTTACCAACCGTTCAGCGTAATTATTTTGATTTTATGAACAGATCTAACTCTCCCGATTCGTCGTTTGCTTTCAATCTAGTTACCCCAACTGAAGTGGAATTGGAAATTTTGCGCATACCAAATAACAAGTCTCATAGTTTATACTCATGTCCTACCCAACTGTTGAAGTACTCGTCAAATGTTGTAAGCAGTACACTTGCGGAAATAATAAATCTTTCTATTTCATCTGGGATGTATCCCACTAAATTAAAAATGGCAAAAATTATTCCTATTTTTAAAGCCGAAGATAACACTAATGCAAACAACTATAGGCCTATTTCTTTGCTGTCTAACTTTAATAGGATCTTCGAAAAACTGGTCTACTCCAGAATGGAATCTTTCATTGAGCAAAATGATATACTTTCTTCATCTCAATATGGCTTCCGCAAAGCGCATTGAACACAGCATGCAATTCTTGACATTGTAAGTACCATACAGGAAAATATGGACAAGCGCTTGCTCTTATGTGGTGTATTCATTGACCTGAAAAAGGCTTTTGATACAGTCGATCATAAAATTCTTTTACACAAGTTAGATCACTATGGTTTTCGTGGTGTTATAAATAAGTGATTCTCATCTTACTTGGATGGTCGAACTCAAACTACGCAAATTGGCTCTTATATATCTAGAAGGCAAAATACCACTTGTGGTGTACCGCAAGGCTCAGTCCTAGGCCCTTTACTTTTCCTAATTTATGTCAACGATATCCAAGAATCCTCTGACAAACTTGAATTTTTTTTATTTGCTGACGACACGAATGCTGTATATGCTGACAAAAATCTTAAGTCCCTTGAGTCGACTGTAAATCAAGAACTCTGCAAGTTGTTCGATTGGTTAACGGCTAATAAATTAACCTTAAATATTAAAAAAACAAATTTTATCTTTAGACCAGCTCAGAGAAAACTTACTTATCATCCCAAAATTATGATATTCGATAATGATCAACAAAAGAATGTGGCTCTAGAATGTAAAGAATTTGTGAGATATCTAGGCGTAATAATTGACAATAATCTTTCTTGGAAACATCATATTGATCATGTAGCTATTAAAATAAGCCGAACTGTAGGATTGATTTGTAAACTACGGCACCTTCTGCCAAGACAAACTCTTTTAACTATTTATAGATCCTTAGTTACTCTTTATTTAACTTATGGTTTGGTGGCCTGGGGCCAAGCATATAAATCACACCTTGAAAAGCTTCTCAAGTTCCAAAAGCGAGCTCTTCGCTTTATTTATTTTTCTGAGCGAAATCAACATACGATTCCTTTATTTATTGATGCCAGTGTTTTACCGTTAAAATTTTTGTATTATGAGCTTTTAGCTAACCTTATGTTTGAAATAAGACACAGAAATGCTCCTGGAAACATTCAAGATCTCTTTCAAGACATTTCTGATATTCATTCTTACAATACTCGATCCTCTGTCTCAAATAATTTTTACACACAAAGTTCTAGACTCTCAATTCAAGTGAATTCATCTTCTAGAATCGGAACAAAAATTTGGAATGAAATGCCTATATATTTAAGAAAGCTTCCAAAAAATGTCTTTAAGAGGAAAAATAAAACAAATACTTTTTGAAATTCTAGCTTCAGAAGACTGTTATACTGATCTTACAGAAATCGTTCAAAAAGTAAAGTTGAATTTATTTTCCTCCTAGTATGTATTCATTAATACTCAATAATTTCGCTTTAGTGTATCTGTAGTTTCTCGTCGTAACTGTTGTTAATTATTATTTGTAATATCGTTAGTTTATCAGTTGTCTTTAGTCATCGTTGTCAATTCTAGTCTCTTTAGTATGTATGTATGTATGTATGTATGTATGTATGTCTGTCTGTCTGTCTGTCTGTCTGTCTGTCTGAATGTATGTATGTTCTTTATACCCTGATCAGTGAGAGTTTTCCATGAGAAAGATACCTTGGCGAAAATCATGGCGATTTCGTAAACAACATTACTGTAAAAAGTCCTCAATAACAATAATAATTATGGAATGGTCAACATAAGATTTAAGGGCCCAAAGTAATTGGAATTCAATTGGTGAAAATTTGAAAACCTTCCCTCTTTCAAACTTCAAGGAATCAGGAAAAAGCGATCTTGTCAAAGATTATTAGTTACTTGTGTTCTTATTAGCAGTTTTGTTGTTTTCCAATTCACCTGTAAATTAGTCATTTGTTAATTTCTGTCAACTTTCCAAGTCTTTCTTTTATAGTTTAATATATAGCTGTCATTAGCCGAGTTGCCGTAGCTATTGTGTTTTCTTCTTATATTAATGTTTTGTATTCATATATAAATTTAACTATCTTAGACGTCCTTCATAGCATAGAAATAGCGTTTTTCCTCTTCTTTTTTTCTTCTTATGTGTGCACTCATAGGCGCACGGGCATCTTCGGACTTGAGGGTGCGGTGACTTTATTGCTCGAAAAAAATTACACAATGCCCGAAAGAATGTGTTGTACAAACGCACTCAAATTGCAGTAAAAACAAAAACGTTCACAATTCTCACGTCTAATGAAACTATTATCATTCTAAAATTACCGTGGAGACCCGATTTTTCGAACCTCCAAGGGCAACGAAAATTGGTTCGAAAAATCGGATAGTGCGAGAACTCGGGGGTAAAATTACAGTATTCGACTGAGCAGAGGGAAACGACTTTTGTTTCGAGTTATCGGAAAGTTCGAAAAACTGAGGGTTTGAGAAATCGGGATTCCACTGTAGTTATTTTGAAACCTCGGATACTCAATGACCTCGATCGACAGCCTAGTAAAATCAGAAACTTATAAAAGAAACAGTAAATTCTTCCTCGTACGAGAAGTTCAAGAAAATTTAAATCGGCTATTTGTGGAGCCATTCAAAACGGCTCTTTTCAGAGCAAACACAAAAACAAAAGTCTTAAGGTCTTAGTTTGCTTTGATTCTGTCACTGTTTTGTTGATGGACTAAAATCCAACTCGTGGATTTCCACGATACACATTTAAACGATATATGGCTTTTTCAAAACAGATTTCCTGGTTCATTAGATCATTTGACCTTGACTCCGTTTTGACAAGGCAAACGTCAGAGAAAATAGCCTACAAACCTGGCTTTGACTACCTTTTAGAATGTTTTTTCCCAAGTTCTTTTGCCTAAATCATCAGCGTTTTGCCCGAAAAATTTCAAAAATTTTTGTAACTGGGTGGGCTGCAGCCCCCCTGCCACGCACCCCCGACCCATACGCCTGTGTGTGCATTTGTACTTCAGTTTTCTTGCTGACCTGTATCTTATTTCTATTTAATGCTGATGTTAACTGGCTGCCTGGCTCCAATAACGCCTATGGTTATTCTAGGCAGCTAGTACTCTAATTTTTACTTTTAATATTTTCATTGTTGTATTTTTTTTTATTTTGAGCAAGAGTGATTGCAAATAAAGATTGATTGATTAATTGATGCTGATGCTGAATAACCTTGTCTCCAACGTAATGATGATCTAAAGTAGTAACTTAAAGTTTGAAATAGTCGTAAACATTTTTCACATTACTCATTTAGGAATTTGCTGGAAACACAGACCAGGACACTGTTGTGTCACATGATCTAAACCCGCCAATCATAGCACGTTACGTCCGTTTTCGACCAATAGTATGGCATGGCCACATATCTATGAGGGCGGAGCTATACGGATGTCAAGGTACTTAACAAGGTCTACTCTACTAGACCATCAATCTAGAGGTTTTTTTCTGGAATTTTACAGCAAACCGTAATGCAACAAAAATGGAACGTAGACAGGCATTACACCGTAAGGCACGCGAACATACAATAACGACAATCGAAACGTGAAAAGATAGAGTTCGGGGCAGCTGGTATGATTCCATAACTTACGGTCATCATCTTTCTCTTCTCTCCTCATGAAGAATGGGGCCATCAATCAGCCTCCTCCAAACAACACGGTCTTTTGCCGCCACCGCTGCCTCCCTCCATGTCTTGAATTCGAGATGTTTTCTCTCCTTGTTGACCGTTCTTCGCCACGTATAACTTACGGTGGAGACCAGAAATGGAAGCAACCATGGTGCCCAAAATTGCTTAGGTTTACACTGAACATCTTATTGAAGTCAGCGGCTAGGCTCGGTCCGCTCAATAATCTATGTATCCTTATTTCTATTTGGTGCAGAACTTCTGGTGCAAAACGCTGTTCTCGAATAATAACAATAACTCAATAGAACTTCATCGTCCATATTTCAAAGTTTTTGATACGCCATACTTCTTCCTTATTCTAGTAAGACACCCTATAGTTATTCCAGAGTGTGTTATTAATTCCATAGATATCGTGTGCGAACTGCCATGCTTGCCGGGACAATATTGTGATGAGGTCACGGGACAGTGCGTTTGCGACTCAAGCCTTCGAGACGAGGAATGGTGCTGGAAAAGACAAAGTAATTAGTTTCAACTTCATATGAATAGGATTAACTAAACAAAACTAATAAAGAAATATTGTTTGACTGTTGTAACTCATATATAAGGGTTGTTTCAACAATTGAATTCAAAGTCTGGCTTTTACAACTTTAAGTTCTCACATTACAACCTCCCACCTTTCCCATGTTCAAGACTTCGTATAATGTACTGTATCAACTTAGTTTAGCATCATTGTATTTCAGGATATGTGCCTTTATCAATAGACAAGCTTCAAGAATCAGCTGCTTTTTATTGGACGATGGATGACGAAAAAACGATCAACAACATGGTAGGTTCTGACTTTGGTGTTGCACCGAGTGATATCAACACAGTGAAAGGAATAAGAGGCAAGGCTATGAACGTCGAACACGGTGTCAGTGGGAAGTTTACTCTAACCGAAGGACTTAATCCCAGTGAGTGCCTCTTCAACACATCTCAATGCAATGAAGGATTCACATTAATGTTATGGATGTGGTACAAGCACAAAAGCGCTGGACAAGTCTTTCTTGCTACAAGCGAAGATAACTTCAGAGGCCATAGAATGTATCAGATCAACAGTGATACACCACAAGTAGCTTATCAAATTACAAGCTCCCACAAAAAGTGTCTCGTTGAGTTCTCGACTCCAAAAGAAGTATGGACGCATTACGCAATAACGTACAGATCTCTTGACAGTCTGGATAACATAAACGTGTTTGTGAATGGAGAGGAAGTTAAAAACTTTGTTTCTAAAGGTTGTAGTGATGGAAGTTTCCCTTTCAACGATGGCGCTCAACTCTCTGTCGGGGAATCCGATGTCGAACTTCCTGAAGCTGCATTTGACGAGGTGATCATTTGGTACAGGAACCTAGCTAGTGATGAGATTTCTGCGGCTTATAGTTATTATAAAGGTAACGGGTTAAATATAGTTACGTTGACTTTAGTTAAATATAGTCAAATATAGTTACGTTGACCATTATTTAATTTCCATAATTACTGGCAACTTGTAAAAAAGTAAAGCCTTTTTAGCCCAACTGACTAATAGTTCTCCGGTTTTCGTAGCATAAAATGGTTTTGAATGACTTAAGTAATATATCAAACACGACAGAACGTGATTGAACACATTTCCAAACACCGGAGAGTTGAAAATACGACGCGTAGCGGGAGTATCTTTGACGAACTTCGAGGTGTGAAGTATATATGAAATAATTCATATTTGAACTGCGGTAGTAGATGAAAGTGAAGTATGATCATCGCAGTAAATTTTCCAATTTAAGCAACTGGAAAGAAGAAGCCTGAAAAAAAAAAATCAGGGCTTCAACGGGACTCGAACCCGTGACCTCCGCGATACCGGTGCGATGCTCTACCAACTGAGCCTGAAAAAAAAAAAAATCATATTTCATATATACTTCACATCATTTCACTCACGGGAAGATATGACCTCAATTAATTGACCTCGCTCCCAATGTGTGGCTTCATAGCTCAGTTGGTAGAGCATCGCACCGGTATCGCGGAGGTCACGGGTTCGAGTCCCGTTGAAGCCCTGATTTTTTTTTTTTCAGGCTTCTTCTTTCCAGTTGCTTAAATCGGAAAATTTACTGCGATGATCATACTTCACTTTGAACTTCGAGGTGTTTGGAATTGTGGTCAAACACTGTCTTGAGTGTTTGATTTATCTTTTCAATCGAAACCAAAACCAAGGAGAAAATGTAGAAATAAAATCGTAAAAATCTATGCTAATTAAGATATCCAAACACCGTCACGGCCATGATTTCCTTTGTTTCAACTTGATCAATTATTAATGAGTTTGAGAATCAGTAATGAACAACAGATAAGAAAGTATGCAAGAACAATTAAAAAAAGAAAGACTGCATTATATCAAGAAAGTTTGAAGTTCACTTTACTTGAGCTGCCCATGAAAACTAGTGGGATTTTCTATGGAGTAAATGTCTAGTCACGGTCTGTCTCTGTTTTATTGTATTCCCAAGGTAAAAAAAACAACAAGTATCATCCAGGAAAGATTAGATGGAAGTTAAAACTCTGATATACTAGAACTTTGTTCGAAACTAACTTCATTTTTAATCGTTCTCTTTTAACATCTTTTTCCAGGAAGTCCCGACCTACAACTGCATGTAAATTTAAATTTTACAGGCACCACGTGGGATGAAAGACTATTGGATCAAGAAACAGACGCGTTTAAGGATAGGAGTCAGCAATTAACAAATCACGTAAAGAAAAGAGAACTAAAGAAAACATAGATATATCAGTCCATGCATGCTCTGCGGACCTATATAGTCCAGGATTCTTACAATTACTGCTTACTCTCTCACATGTACGCCCGCCAGGTCTAACTGAATGGCAGCGATCCTTTTGGGCGTAATTATGTGGTGTGTCTGTTTTGAAAGTGGCTTCGCTCGATTTGTATGTAATATATCAAACACGAGAGACAATGCTTCATCGGGATACCAAACACCGAGAAGAGACTTGAAAATACGACGCGCAGCGGAGTATTTTTTAACGAAATTCGAGGTGTTCGGATAACCGATGAAACACTGTCTCGAGTGTTTGACATATCTTCTCAATCAAAACAAAAACTAAGGAGTAAACGAAGAAGTAAAATCGTCAAAATCTATGCTAATTAACATCGGGTATCCAAACCTCCTTCACGATTGTGATTTTCTTTGTTTTACTTGATGAATTATTAATGAGTTTGAGAAGTTCAATTCGTTTCTACTTGCAGCAGTTCTGTCCCTTGCCCACCTCAGAACCCGTACATAGCCCGATATGATAGATGAAATAATTTCCGGGCTTCCTACCGCCCTTCTAATCAAATCGCACCACCGCTGAACTGGTAAAATAGAAATAATCAGTAAATTGCAGCTTGGACATAACTTGCACACACCAATTGGACACACAACAAACTTCATAAGGAGCCATAGGTTTTTCTGTTCGCGCATTTTCAATCCTTTTCCATCCTCGCGAATGTTAGTCACCCTCACATCTTAATAAGTTCTGTCATTTTTCAACAACTGTTTCTTCAAAAACAGACCATTATTGCTCGGGTTCCTGTGATCTTGGTAAGATTCTGAGCTTCTCGAAATCATCCTAAACACTCGATCATGATAATCCTTGTTTGGGAAAATTAAATGAATATCATATTAAGTAATACTTACAGCTTTTTCTTGAGAGCATCGTCTCTCTTTTCTTTCCATGTAGGTTCAATCATTGTATCATAATACGGCTGGCGATGTTGATGTTACAATTGAAAAATACTCGTAAGTCATATCTTTCGTTGTGTATCAAACACAATGAAATTTCTTCCTATCCACTGACATACATCCCGAAGATATATCAAACATTCGAAACAGTGTCTTACCACATTTCTAAACGGACAAAAAATACTGTCGCGCGAGTCGTTTTTTTTTCTCGGTGTTGTGAAGCACTATCTCTCGTGCTTGATACAGTTCTTCAAACACGTCTCTGTGGTATTAACTAAATGTTGATTTGCTAGTTAACCTAGTGGGTTAGTATAGACTTCATGTTTGCTAACAAGAAGTATCTCCGGTTTGTCTCTTCAGGGACGCATCAGGCGCGGTGGGATGCGACTTTACAACAAAATTTACGGAAACCGGGTACAGCGCAGTTGAACCTGTCATACACTGGCTCACAGAAAGCACATACCAGATGAACAGCCTTGAGGCGAACGACAGTAAGATTACATACCATTTATTCCCTTTTTCAATTGCTAGTGCTAATCGTAGTAGGAAAGATAACATTTCGGATCACACATAAATTGCTATTCCTAAGACTGCATAGGGATCAATTTTTTAAACAGGCCTATTGTTTTTTCTTACTATTGTATCATGAAGAAAAATTATTAAGCCAAGATATCTTGTGGAGAGTACAATTTTTACGTTAATTGATGAGAACTGTGTTGATCTTTTCTTTCTGTTCGTTTTTGCTGGTTTTCTTGTTGAAGGGGGAACGCGAAACACTGCTGGATACCTAGGAAGAGAATTAAATCATGACTCTTACCTCAGTCATAATTTTTTTCTGGCTAGATACTGATTTTAGAGATGGTGGATTCCTTCATTTAAGAATTAGATCTCTTAGCACTAATTGCGTGCCTATGTCCTTTCCTTTCTCAGTATTCATAACAGCTGTCAGCCTTCAAGCTCAGAATGCCCCAAAACAAACGTCCATCGAGTTGTCCATCACTTGGAACGGACCAACTGAACTGTTGCATGGAATATTTCAAGGTTACGAGATATTTTATCGCGACACTAATTCGGGTAAAGAATTTAATGTAACCCTGAGGACGAGTGATACGTTTTACGAGATATCTGACCTGCAGCATTACACGAAGTACATGATCACAGCCAAGAGCTTCACTTTGGAAGGTGAAGGAAGAATGAGCGAGCCCATTTATGTGTGGACAGCATCAACAGGTAATTTCAGTCGTAACTCACCACCACTGCCATTCCGTCATTATTGGGAAAGCATAGTGCGTTCACACCAATATTAATACTTGGCTTTGTTCCAAAAGCTCTGTGCTCTTTCAACCGATTGTTGTCATTGTAGATTTATCGTCATTTGCAAGTCTTAGGTTGGTTCCAGGGTACATTTCCCTTTCACGGCCGTGAACCTGGCTGTGTGGCGATGATGCCTCTGTTTTCCATTTTTGTAAACAGGAAAGTGTCAGTGTTAAATGGAGGATTTACTGGCCCAACACACAGCCGTCCTTACACTGTGAGCTGGCTCCCCGCGAAGAGCCTGTTCGCTGGGTTAGCCCTCTTCTTTCTCCGGTCTTAGGACCGGCAAGGGTGTTCCACAGGAATGACCCGGAGTCAATTAAACCGTAATGTAAACTTATTCCATAAATCGTTTTAGGGAAGAGGTTTCATCGCATGCTGCACCAATACTGAAAAGGCCTTATTCAGTATAGTTGCTAACGACAAAGCACCTACTCTTATTCTTCGCGGCAATGAATTGCAGAATTTAAAAGGCGCCAGTTGACGTACGTGTAATTAACCCTATGATTAACTACGCCTATCACCCTAGTTTAATTTGTTTCCAATCAAATGTAGTTTACTTCAGCAGAAGTTTCAAACGGATCTGTTTGTCTTTCATCTTTGTGGGAAAAAAAAAGAAATCGCCATTGTGATATTTCTTCTTTTCGACCTGTAGCGCTTTTCGTAGAGGAAAGGCCAACCTCGTTCCCAGGGTCTCTCTTCTTCCCTCCCCAAAAGCAGATCTGGTGAACAAGTACGTCAATAAGTGGTCAGCACATGTTCAAATAACGGGCCAATGAAAAAAGAGTTCAGGGGTTTAGCAACCTTTCTTTGTTACCTAGCTCTTTTCACTTCCTTGTCTTTGTTTTCCTAAGTTGCCTTTACTTGTTGCTTTCAAAGCACCAACACACCCTCCCACTAACATCACTGCATTCAACAAGAGCTCCACCAGCCTTCTCGTTACGTGGGTACCAATTCCTACCAAGCAGGGGATTGGAGAGGTAATGGGATATACCGTCATCTTTTTTCCTGTCAAAGACGGAAACAGAACTGCACAAAATGTCAGCGTGGAGTCTGGAAACCTTAACGAGACGAATCTTGACAATCTCCAGAAGTTCACAAACTACAACATTCGAGTCCTGGGTTTTACAGAGAAGGACAAATTAGGTCCACTGAGCGATCCAATCTACGCCATGACAGACCAAGATGGTAAAAGCAAATAACGTTTTAAGACAATAAACATTTTATGTAATTGAACGAGCGTGAGGTCCGTCCTGGGGAAATATTGGTCGAGTGTTAAAATTTATGGATCGAGAACAGTGTTCCCCAATATGGACTGGATAAGCCAGCTCAAAAGAAGTCTATATTATAATGGCTCTTTTAAGATTCTGCTGATAAATTTAATGCACCCTGCCAGCCGCTCTCGGCAAACGCATGGGCAAAAATTTAACATCTGTTTTTACTTTTTTCCCGCCAAACACGAAAAAGGAAAAAAAATATGTTACTATTAGAACAACAAACTGCTTCCTTCTTTGCAATGCTTAGAAAGAAAAAAAAAAGAAACAATTCGCCGAAATTAATTCGTGAGCGGTGCGTCTTAGTAGTCCATGCTAGAAAATTCGCACCACTAAGGATTCAGAGTTCTCCATGTCATTGTGGACAAGTATACCTTACGGTTAACACGTGTTATTCACTACTGATATTTGGTGTTAACATTGAACTTTTTGTATACCAAGTTTGCAGCTTGAACACACAGCAGATAAACTCCATGTCGGTGTACAACGGAGGTACACCAACATGGTGGCTCCATACTGGGCTCTGTAAATTTGTGCAAAATATTTCGACGAATATCTGAAGTTTGGGAAAACGCACAGACCTAAAACTTAGAAAAGTGTCTTCTTTTTCATCTCCTATAATATGAAAATTTCTTGACTTTATCCACTGAATGGTTTTTGAATTATTTTGTTTATTGTGTAGCAGTGCAAACAAAGAATTGGCAGAATTCTGATTCTTCCAAAAAATTTGGCGTCGTAAAATACTCTTTTACGCCATCATTCTACGTTTGATGTTAATAAATTAGTCCAATAGACTATTTTACAGTTGTTCGCTCAATGACCTGGCCTTTGAGTGGCAGTGAGGCTGGAGTTGACCTTGTTTTGATACAGACCTCACTGCTTTTGTTGTGTAAATCAAGTTGTTCTAATGTTAACTACTTTGCATTTAAATGAGAAAAGCAGAGAGGTTTGTATCAAAACAAGGTCACCTCCAGCCTCGCTTGCATTCGTAGGGCAGGTCACTGAGGACACAACTGTAAAAAGGCCTATTACCAATGTTAATAAACACGTTACATTTATTTTGTTAGTTCCGAGTCTTGCTCCATCAAATGTAACCGCGTGGGCCATGAACTCCAGCAGCATTTTCGTCAGTTGGGGTCCAATCCCAAGTGAGGGCAGAAATGGTATCATTATTGGCTACGGTTTGTTCTACACAAAACACGACGCTTTAGGACCAGATTGGAAACAAAAATACTGTAACAACACGTACGGGTGTGCAATAGCAAGTCTTGATATGTACACCCGCTATGGCATCAGAGTCACGGGTTTAACAGATAAAGGATTTGGAGTAGCTGCACTCGTGGACGCTGTTACTGAAAAGGGTGGTAAGTTTTCTTAATTAAATTCAATGTGTAATTTCTCCATGCAGTCTTGATACATTGTCAGATTAATAAACTAAGTAGAATAAACAAGCTTCAAATGGCGTTCCGGTTTAAAAGGGTTCTGGACTGCCAATCCGCCACCTTAGAAATGAGAGGAAATCTGGAGCAATCTCATTGCAGTCGCTTGTCAGACCGTTACTGAGAACAATATGGCGTCTTTTTTTTTACAATATGGCATCTTATCTTTTGTTACTGATATAACGTGCGCCATTTTTTTCTTGGGGCATGTACTAAAACCCAGACGGTGGATTCTGGACGATAGACGATAGACGATGGACGATTGACGATGGACGATGTCTCTGACACTCATTTAATTGTCACATTCATTTATTTGTCATTTAAATTGTCACACAATCTTGTCACGCGATGTTAAAGTATTGAACAGCGAAAATTCGTGCCCTCCACCCTCCCCTCCCCCGAGCAAAAATATGACTTGTTTGGACTGGACAAATTATCGCGAAGTTCTGATCGCAGATTTTTCGTCACGCAATGTCACGCATTCATTTATTTCTCTCAGCCAAAGTAGATGTACATGTATAAATTTTCCACACAACCTTTTGCTTTTGTCACGCGATATCACCATGGAGTTTTGAAATATTGAACAGCAAAAATTCGTGCACTCCCCCTCCCCCAGGAAAAATCTAACTTTAAGGGAATGGACAAATTATCACGATTCCCATTTTCGGGTTCGCTTGGTGTAAGAGTTCATGCTTCGAAAAAAAAATCTTCTGGCCTTTTGGCAAGTGTAAGCGCTGGTATTTTGCAATAAAAACTTTCAGAGCTGGCGAAAATGAAATAGAAACACGTAAGGAAGGAAGGGAAAACTGGTATTGGCAAGCACCGATAATCCTGGTAGACCGCTTGTGGAAAGCTTCACCAAAACAGCTTAAAACTAAGGTGAGGCTGCTTATATACCCCCCGCCCCACCCCACCCCACGACAACTCATGCAAAAACATTCACGTGCTTGCCGTATGGGCTACGATTCTCCTGCGTAATTTCTGCGTGCAGTCTGGAATAATTCATGTGAAAAAGCAATCGATTGCGGGACAAAAGAAAACGATTGTGTGACACATTTATACTTTGTTGTCAGAAGTTAGTAAATGAATAACTGACATTGCGTGACATAGAATCCGCGGTCAAAATTTGTCCAGTCAAAATAAGTTTGTTTTTTTTTTCTTGCTGGGGAGCGGGGCGGGCACGAATTTTCGCTGTGCACTATTTCAAAATTCCATGGTGACATCGCGTGATAAAAGAAGGAATGCGTGAATTTGCGTGACGAACAATTCGCGATCATAACTTTGCCAGTTCAAATAAGTTAGATTTTTTCTCGGGGGAGGGGGGAGGGCACGAATTTTCGCTGTTCAATATTATAACATCACGTGACAAGAGCAAAAGATTGTGTGACAATTTTATACTTTGTCTGTGAGAAATAAATGAATGTCAGAGATGTCGTCCATCGTCCATCGTCCATCGTCTATCGTCCAGAATCCACTGTCTGGGTTTTAGCACATGCCTTTTCTTGGAACGTTATGTCAAAAATTAACAAATTTTATGTTATCCGTATTTTATCAATGGTACATATATCTTTGGTTTGATGAAATTTTGAAGCGTGTCTAGTTTACAGGAAGCTTGACTCTGCAAAATGCCGCGCATGCAAAAGTACAAATCCGCTTTTTTTGCCCGATGGTGAGGCACGTGGGTCTTAACGCCTTACGACAGATGAAGATGTGGAATGTGGGAACTGCCATTCCCGTCTAGCGTTTAAATCTAACATTGATAGAAATATAAGGTAGCAAGTAAATAATTGATATTTTAAGTATTTAAATGAAAAGGTTTTTAACTGCAAGTTAGGAATTGTCTCTAGACCTTGCAGTTTATATCCTGTTTTTAGAATATAATAGCAAATCTTTTCAAAGTCAGATGCATTAAGTTTGGACCAAACCTCATGTAGCGACGACTCCTCTCCGCTACGGAATACTTCTGAACCTCCCAATTGTTAGTCGGTAATCTCGCGACTTGTGACTTGTCATTTGTCCAGTTTCAGACCAGCCACCAGCAAACCTTACAGCTCACAGCACAAGTTCTACAAGTATTGAGATCACATGGGATCTAATTCCTCCACATGAGAAGTATATAGCTACAAGGGCGTATTACGTGACCATGGTACGAGCAGACCATTTCAGTGACACGGAACAGCTTAATGCCATATTAAGCGCTTGTGTAAACGCTACTAATATGACACTGCACCGAACGAAGCTGCGCAAATACACGGCGTACAGGATCACGGTAGCAGGTGTCACTGATAGAGGAATTGGGAAAGCTAGTGACGAGATCACTGTTTTGACTGACGAGGATGGTAAGTCTACAACGACAAAGTGTGTTATTGGCCATAACATAAAAACACAAGTCACCCTTTATACTAAAAAGGTAAAGTATGCATACGAGCCAAGTGGCCCATCAGGCCAGAGCTTATCCCGGTTTCTGTAGCAAGAAGCGACTAGGAGTATTTCTACTCCCCCCTGGATGGGATACTAGTCCATCGCAGGGCTACCCCCAGCATTAAATTCGCTGGTACCCATTTATACACCTGGGTGGAGAGAGCTGGCACCGTGAGAGTAAAGTGTCTTGCCCAAGAACATAACACAATGTCCCTGGCCAAGGCTCGAACCCAGACCGCCCGCTCCGGAATCCAGGGCACTAACCGTGAGGCCACCACGCCTAGCCTCCCACGTACCTTTAATTCACGTGTTCTGACTTTATACATAACGTGTAAGAGCCTGCTTCCTATCACTATTTAATTAACTACTATTTCATGGCATCAGCAAAACTAACTCTCCTTTTTGGTTTTAGTTCCTGAAGGAAGCCCGCAAAATATTACTCCAGCGGCTGCGTCGGCGACAAGTCTGACGTTTTCGTGGAAACCGCTGACCAAAGACTTCGCAAACGGACTTATTTTGGGATACCACGTTATATTGCTCGACAAACTAAGGAATGAGACTCGGATTATAACTGTGCAGTCTTTAGACCAGGCAAACATTGAAAACCTCTTCCCCTACACTGAATATGAAGCGCGTATTGTGCCATTCAACAGTAAAGGCCAAGGTAACGCCAGTGACGTCATGCTGGGCAGAACCCAGGAGGCTGGTAAGTATAGGGGCTATGTCATCTAATTTCATGATGAATTAAAGGTGGTCCACAGACCACCCAACAATAATGATCAGAACTCAAAAACTGACAGATATATCAAACACGAAAGAACGTGCTTGACCACATTTCCAATCACCGAGAAGAGAGTTGAAGATACGACACGTAGGGGTGTATTTTTGACGAACTTCGAGGTGTTTGAAAATGAGGTCAAACTCTGTCTCCTCATTCCAAACTAAAACTAAGAAGAAAGTCGAGAAATAGACCCTTTTCATAAATGGCTGCCAATTTAAAATTCTTTTGTATACATTTAAATTAGCCTCACTAAACTCGTTTGGGAGTAAAAATTCTTTTGAATCATCAACTCAAAAACGAGGTTAGTCAGGCTAATTTTAATACTTACAAAAGAATTTATAATTGGCAGCCATTTATGAAAAGGGTCTATGAAATCGTAAAAAAGCTATGTTAATAAAGATCAGATATCTAAACAACGCCACAGTCCTGATTTCCTTTGTTGAAACTTGATGAATTATTAATAAGTTTGAGGCGTCCATGGTTAGTTTTCCAAAATCGAATAAGACTTTTTTGCTTTATAACAAGAAGTCAAATAGAAATAAAAGCTACCTCTTTATATCGTAAAATTCTTGAAGTCTAATAACTTAAGAAAGGAGCTGTTATAAATTGCATGTTTGGACAAAAATGTCTCCTGAACAGTCACAAGTGTTTCAGCATTGATTACAGAATAGGGAGTGAGTACGCGATTGTAGGCCTTCTTTTGCAATGAATGGAACTTTTTTTTCGTCCAGTTATTCCCAATTGGATGAAAATTCTCGACACGTTTTGCAAAGCCCAACTCACACTCAGTCCCATCTTTCTTTCTCTTTCTTTCTTTTTCAGCTCCAAGTCGCCCACCCTCAAATTTCACAGGCCAAGCTCCAAGTTCAACAAAACTAACATTGGAATGGAAACCAGTCGACGAGCTGCACATAAATGGCGTACTACGCGCTTACGTCATTGTCTACTTCATCACGCATTCGTCACATGTCACGCGTCACAACCTCACGATACCTGTAACGACTGCTCGAAAACGGCGTGCTATAACCGATCCTTCTTCACCGAGTTATGAGTTGAGAGGATTAAGAAAGTACACCACTTACACTGTTCAGGTGATGGCTTACACTGTTGACTATGGAGTGCCAAGCCTTGAAATCAACATCACCACAGCACAAGATGGTAATCTCTTAAACAAATACTAGTACTTGTCCTTATTAGCTTTTGTTTTCGTTGCATCATGATTTCAACACCATTTCCCTCAGGATGTCTAGGGTGTAAATCAAGGATTCTGGTCTCGCTTAGGGTGTTCATGACGAAACGACACTATTTTTTAGCTGCCAAAGTATCTTTTAGGGTGCACTCAAAGAAGTGATTTTAGGTTTGATTTCCGCCGCTTTTTCAAATCCGGTCTACTAGCCCAGGCTCCTGTCCTGAGCACCAGCCGGTAATCAAGCCTATTCGGTTTTAAGTGGTATCTTTTAGGGGTCAAATAGCTCGAGCCACACCCAGTTTGGTCTGCGTTGAGGGTTAAATTCAAATTTTCCGACTAGCATCCCTCACCTATTCAGATGGGAGTCCCCCCGGACCTTTTCATATCAAGATAAGCCACGTCTCTCTAATTTATCGTCTCTCGGCATAATGATCAACAGTCCGTCTATTTGTTTATTTTTTTTCATTTTAAATGTGACTTGCTAGAATTTTATTGCAATGACATTCAGTCTTTACCCACTTTACGTCAGAGCTCTTCAGCAAGTCACCTTTACTATCTTTATTCTATGGCATTTCATTTTTTTTTTCAGTTCCAAGCCGCTCGCCAATAAATGTGACCGCGTTCAATACCAGCTCCACAAGTATCAATGTCACGTGGGAGCCCGTACCTGATGATCACGTGAACGGCATTGTTTTGGGATATCGCTTATTCTACAAACAGGCTGATAAAGCAATTAACGACTTCAGTAATCTTACAGTGAATTCAAGTATCTTTGATATAGAAATAAATGGCTTGAAATTCTACACAAAGTACGAGTTACGGCTCTTGGCATTTACAATGGTTGGAGACGGAAATATTTCCGAGCCTGTTTACTGCATGACAGATGAGGACGGTAAATTGCTTTTACATTAAGTACATAATGTAGAGATGTTCAGGAACACACTTGCAAACATGTCTTGTCCCCTGGCTCCGTTACATTTAGCGGTGACAGGGAGCGCAGTGCTTCATGGTGAGGTGGGGGAACGTGGAAAGGCCCATAATTCCTCGCGCACCACACGAGGCAGCCCTCGAACAGATGCACAGATGCGCAGATGAAATCAGATGCACCCTGATGTGGTCGACGTAATCGTTTTTTATTTATTCCCTCTGGTGAACATACTGCTCAACGATAGTAAACGGCTCCAAAATTGTATAATCAGAACGAAAACAATAGATGCATGGAGAAATTAAGTGTCATATTCAAACCCCGACCTATCTCTTCATATTTGGTCGTAAGTCTTGTTACCTTACGTATGATCCAGACAACAAACATTTAAACGTCTCACAGTGGTCATAAACTGCTTGAATTACGTAATGACCCACTTCCCCACCACCTCACATACACAAACCTAACTATTATCCTGCCCATATATTCATGATCCCTTCAATACATAAATTATTTCATACGTAGCCGTTGACAAGGAGGTTACCTAGTCGGTCTTTAAGATGCGTCTTCAACTAAGCGAAAGCATTACAACTTCACGACACTTTAAGTGTGTATTTTTTCCGTACTACAGTTGACGTTTTTGTGTCATGAACTGACTTAGTTCAACGTCTATTTTCTAACAGTTCCGGAAGGTGCTCCTGTCAACCTTTTATCACTTCCTGCCGACGAAACAGCTTTAACAGTTACTTGGCTTCCGGTCATCGAAGAGGACAGAAATGGCATTATCCTGGGTTACCGCGTCAGCACGGGCGAATTTATGAGAAATATCAGCGTCCTTGGCTCTGAGATTGTGACTATTGGTGGATTAGAAGTCTGGACAAATTATACCATGCAAGTTTCCGCGTTCACTGTGAAAGGAAATGGACCTTGGAGTCCAATTGTGCGGGGAATAACTGACGAGGAAGGTAAATGTTAACAACAAACAAAAATGATATTTTTCGGCGACGTGAAACAAAACCCAGAAATTCGTCTGTGTTCTCAGGCTATGACAAAGCAGGCTATAACTCCAAGCAGCTAGCTGCCAAAACAGTTCCCTGTTCTTTTAAATTGGTACATTTGTTCTTTATTTTACTTTATTTGCTTTTTTTTGCACACTTTCTTTTCGCATATATTTTCATTTACCATGAGAGGGGTTGCCCTAACATCTACCGCTTATCATGCTTTTTCAGCTCCACCAGTTGCCCCAACAAACATCACCGCGTTCAACACAAGCTCAGCGAGTCTTCATGTCACCTGGCAGCCAATCAGCACACAGGGCTTGAGAGCTATTTTCAGGGCTTACCGCGTGTATTATATTGAACAGGAAACCTACTTCACTCGCTCGCTCAAGAATGTAACAGTGGACTCCACCACATTGGAAGTCGAGTTAGTTGATCTGTACAAGTTCACCAATTACACTGTGTATGTCGTGGCAAGAACAAACAAGGATGGAGTGAGCAGCGAAAAAGTGAACGTTTTCACAGATGAAGACAGTAAGTATACGATATTCTAAACTCAGCGAAAATGTCAATCAGATATAAGATTTTCAAAGCATTGAGTCAAAAATAATTATGATTATGTATTGTTCAGTAGATAGCTTTCGAGCAAAGTTCCTGTTTCTTTGTTTTTGTTGTTGTTGTTCTAAGTAATATTCAATGGACTAGTCGCAGATCGAATTTTCTTGTCTCTAAAGAACCTGACCAAGCGCCAGCTGACTTGGAGGTCTGGACACCACATTCAACAGGCCTAGATGTAAGCTGGAATGAGGTACCAAATGGTTACAAAAATGGAGTCATTAGAGGGTACAAAGTTCAATACACAGAAATGACGGACAACGGGTCAATCGAGATCGAGGACCTAGAGCCATGGAAACGATCATTGAGTATCACTGGACTAAAGAAATTTACCCTGTATAATATCACTGTTTTGGCGTACACGAGCAAAGGTGATGGAGTGTCATGTACCGAAGTCATCATGACAGATCAAGATGGTATGTTTGATAAGAAATTAAGGTCTAGGTACCCTATGAAGCATTTCGCGCGTTGTCTTCTTTAGTGTGTTTGGTTGATGGTTGATCGCGTTGCTCGAGAAGTAAAATCGTTACCTACTGCTGCGACATTCTAGACATTACTAACCAGAGCACGGCAATCTGTTTCTCTCTTTTTTGTGGAAACGAAAGTCTTAAACAGTACACCTTATGTATAATATCAAACACGAGAGACCTTGTTTTACCACATTTTCAAACACCTAGGAGAGAGTTGAAAACACGACGTGATGGGGATTTTTTTTGACACAATTCAAGGTGTTTGGAAATTTGATAAACCGCGTTCTCTCGTGTTTGATATATCTTTTCGATCGAAACTAAAACTAAGAAGAATGCTGAGAAATAAAATCTTAAAAATATATTCTGGTTTAGACCAGTTATCCAAACACCGTCACGGTTATGATATCCCTAGTATAAACTTGATGAATTATTAACGAGTTCTGGAACAATAATTTTTTTGGCTTTTCTGTTCTTCATAGTTCCTGACACTCCACCACTTGATATAAAAGCTGAAAACACTTGGACAACACACAGTATTCCACTGACGTGGACACACATTCCTCCCTATTTACTGAACGGAATACTCACCGGCTACAGGATAACATATCAAGCTATAGAGATAGGGGAATGCCCTCATGAAGAAACCCCCAGGGAAGTGATCCTACCGCCAGAAAATACGTCTACCGTTCTACGAGGTCTAGAAAGCTTTGCTGTGTATCGTATCGAGGTGACAGGACTTACAATTATAGGCGATGGTCCTAGTAAAGTAATTTTTGCAGGTAATCAAAGGTAAAATATTATGATGAAATGCAATTCTGAGAAGATAGGAATTAGTCCAATACATGTACTTCATAAATCAAGTGAGAGGTCCGTATAAACGAATATCGGCCCGTCTTGACAAGCCTGGTTATAAATACGAAATTTATAACACGACTGAAAATGCGTCGGAAAGAAATGTCACTATAACGGGTTCAAAAGACACCACGAGTCTTAAGCGCACGCGTTTGATTGAGAGCTGACTTATTTCTGAAGTTTTCAAAGAAAGAAAAGGAAAAAAAAAATGAAAAAAAGAGACAAAAGTACAACCTCAGTCTACGTTAATTATTTTAGAAACGTTATTCAGAAAACTGTAAGAAATCTTACAAGAGGTCACGCGGGATCATTCGGGACCCTGCCCGGTCCGATACTTACCAATCTGATTGATTGGTTTTATTTCTTGCCTCTCTGAACTTCCTTGTCTTGTTATAAAATGCAATAACACCTCATAGTTTTTGATGATCACATCTTAGAACAAGAAAGCTCGACTCGATACTTATAAGTATCGACCGTTATCCTTTTCTTGGAGTAGATTAAACGGAACAATTTCTCCACAAATAGACAAGCGTGGTTTTGACATGCAGAATAACTTTTGTCGCTCCCTCTTGTCAGAAACGTGCCGATGTGTGAAGCGTTTAACAACAAACTGGGTGTTACTTGATCCTTACGTCACCAAGGATAACTCAACAAAGCATGGACTCGGCGGTCTAATGACGCCCTTTGTAAGCGACATGGCCGTGACATGTTGTCAGTCCTGCAGAACACACGGCAAGTCATATGTCGACTTTGATTTTAACGGTAAAGGTGAACCCTCCGGCCAGCCAACAGAAAATGCACATCGTCTGAACATAAACCACGATACAGACTTGAGCTTTCCCGTGTACGGGTACACGTTACAAGACAAATTCAGACATGAGTTTGGATACACGGGCATGATCGAGTCCCCAGGAACTGCGTACATTATAAACACGAAATTTGGTAAAGAGCTTCCCACATCGCTGCTGGATTCAATTTTGGCGTGCTGGCCATTGGCATTTATGAGTATCTTGCTGGCCTACATATCAGGATTTACTATATGGGCTGTGGTACGTCATACATTGAGTTCTGCGACTTATTTAAGTGGCTCTTTACGGGGTTTATATAAAGCTGTATTGACCTGAGTTCTTATTCATCCATTTAATGCATGCGCAGTAGGACGTACTTTTTCAAGACGTAGACGCTGTTAATGTGTTTGCAATTGCATTTAGTTAGCCAATATTTGCACGTAAAATTTTCTGAAGCAAACCAAATGTTAGCTTGTTAGAATGCTCTGTTGTTATTTCCTTCTCATACCTAAAGCGATTTCCAATCCATTTCCTTAGTGTTTTTCTTTGCTCTTGTGTTTTTTTAGACTAGTTCTCACGTACTGCCATGCCCCACCTTTGCTCTTTTAACTTATGGGAGCGATGGATAACGAACGACGAGGCGGAAACCTCGTTTCGAAACTACGAAACAGAGGCGGGGGAGGGAGGGAAGAACTAAAAGATATGGGAAACGGACTGCATTGTGTTCGGTCGTTCGTTTTTTTGCACTCGTCTGGCTGTTTATTTCTCTGCCGTTCATTCAGATTTTATTGTTTGTGTAGGGGAAATCTGTCTCATATTTAAATTCCTCTTAAAGTTTCGAAATGTGTCAAAACATAGCGATGGCCGAAGTTCCTTTGCTTCTTTGATATTAAAATATCAAAACAGACGTCCCCACAGCGTTGGAGGTTTTCCTTTGTTAAAACGAAACGAAACATAAACGAATCCACCACAAAACATCCACGCATCGCGAGAGTAACATGTCCACAACTAACTTAAGAGGGATTACCTTGGGTATAAGGCCCATATGAGGGATTCACTCTCTTACCTTGATCTCCTCTACTAGAAGTGAAACTGGAGACCGAGGTCTGACCCAAAAGGTTAAGATCTCCCAATGGACTACCAGATTTTTCATTCGTGAAGTAGTAATGAGAAAATGTTCTTTATCTTCTGAACATTCTAGGATCAAGTCCAAAATTCTGAACACTTCCCTCGATCATTCTTTCCCGGAATGTGGGAAGGATTCTGGTGGGCCTTTGTTTCCATGACAACAGTCGGGTAAGTACGATAATAAAGGGATAGTGATGTAGAAATATTTTAGTCCTTACAAGGTCCAGACAAAAAAGATTCCATCGAAAATGACTTATATCCTCTCTCATTGCATACCAGAACAGTTAAAAATATATAATATTAAGTTCAAGAGGTTAAGTACCTAAGATTAAGAACCACCCTCTAATTTCTGTCCTCACAATTTTAAAAGAAATATCCAGAAATAGAAACATCGCCACATTAATTGAAACAAACGTGAAACTACTTTTCAACTTCTTCGTGTAGATATACTGTTGATGGGAGATGCAGCCGCTAGTAAGGGGTTCCGTTGCTGCTTTCCAGCTGTACCACATCAGAAGCAGTGCATGTATATTAGAGAAAAAAAAAAAGCAGTAGAAGTGAAGAGGAAGTGATGTAGTTCTCTGCTTTGTAGGTATGGTGATCGCACGCCGTTTTCAAACCCAGCCAGGTTAATAGCTGTATTGTGGACACTGGCCGGTGTTATCATCATTGGTATATTGGTTGGTGTCATCGCTGTGTCGCTTACGAGTGTGTCAGTTGGTGTGGACTACAAACTTTACGGAGCAAAGGTTCGTTGACGCTCTTCGAGGTCTAAAAAGTTCTAAACTTGATAAGAACGGCATTTATTATATGGATAGCTCCATGAGCGGGCAAGCTAAACCGAATCCTGCACCGTGATTGGCTACCCGAGCGGGCAAGATGGTGCTGTCTTGCCTGTTAGGGATTGCCCGCAGTGTCCCGGAAGAAAATAGTGTTCTTTTTTCATACAATGAATCCTCTATTGACCAAGCTTGTTCTGTCAAGATGGCTAGATGTTAGCCTCGTTCTTTCTCTTGCATAAACACGCAAAAAAAGAACTTGGCCAATATCCAGCCATCTTGAACTCACGCTTGGCCAAAAACCCTTATATCATGCTGAAAATCTGGCAGGCTGACCAGTTTGATTCACCGCGGCATTGCCCAGGCATGCGAAGCTGAGCTTACCAATCCGTGCAACCCAGCTGTTCACCTTATTCTTAGTATGCGCTTCATGTATTTGTATTGTGAAGCTTCCAGCTTCTTTGCGTCTGCAAGTTTCCAGGCCTCACAGCCATAATTTGATCTTATAAAAGTTTTGAGCAACTGAACTTTCGTTTTCATGTCAATCTCACTGATGTGCAAATTCTTCGCATCCTGTAGAAAGACTGTTTGACTTTACTTTAATCTCTGCTGTATGTCCTTGGCCACTCCGCCTTCTTCGTCAAACAATACGCCTAGGTACACAAACTCTTCCACCTCACCAGAGCTAGTACATGCCCTTGTAGAGGGATGCATTAACACAGTTTGACTCGTATAAGGATATCGGCCTACTTTGCCAAAGCCTTCCTTGCCAGCGTTCCTGAGCTTTTCCCCTCTCAGAGTCCTCTCTCAGAGTCTTCTCTTGGAGGCGGTGGCGGATCTAGAGGTGGGGCCAGGGGGCCCCGCTGCCCCCTTATTTTGGGTTAAAATAATCACAGAAGGAAGAAAAGCCGGCAGGGCAAGCACCCCTCCCCCCCTTGACTGGACATCCCCCTGACTCTAGATCCACTGAAGTGTACCTGCTAGGGTTAGAGCTAAGACGTTTAGTAGTGTTTGGGGATTTATGAGAAGGTAAACTTTTCATTTCAACTCAAGCTAAACAGTTTTCAGAACAGGATGATTTAATAAAAGCACATTTTACGGAGAATGTTGTTTATTTCAGGTTGCAGCCATCTTTGGTTCCGCACAATATAACATGGGCGTGAGAAAGAACGCTAAGTTTCACAAAGGTACTTGATTTTACACTTAACCCCAACAGAAAGAAAGATTAAGGAAACGTAAATGCTGTGAGATCAATCAGTTCGATTGCATGGGAGAAAAAGGAAAACTGGACTGACCGGTTCGTGTCGCTGGATAATCAGCAATGTGCTCGTTTATCAGACTGCTTACGTTGATTGACATGTAATAAGACGGAAGGATTCAATACAAGACATGTACGATTTATTTGGTGTTTGGTCCAATGAAAATCATTACCTTATAATTTATTGTAGCCTCAGAGTTTACACGGTTAACTTGACGAATAACGTAACTCTAGGGTGTAACGTGCGTTACGTGGTACGAGACTGTGAAACATGAATGACGAGTTTACTGTCGAATGTTTACTGGTGGCCTCGACTCGGTCAAGCTGGCTGTAAAATCAAGAATTCGCTGCTAAAACTGAAAATTCGAAATTCCTTACATTTGGTCAGGAGAGACCCTTTGGTGGATTATTTACAAAAATCACAATAAAAGTTTCCGGAAGGGTTTTCGTTTTTCAGGAATCCAGCCAAACGCGAAAATGCCGTGCTCGCGATAAAGCCGCCATTGTACTCTGTCGAAAATTGAACCAATTTTTAGCAACGGCTGTTCTTGATTTTTACAGCTAGCGGCTCTTAAGAACTGCTCTTGTAGTTTTACTGAAACAGCTTATGTTTTCTCGGATTTCACGGTGTTACTTTTCAGACCAGATACACCGCAGTTTCGAAGAAATATACGAGGTAATTTCATCAAACCAAGTTGGTGGAGTTCTCGTCGACGCCTACATGGTGGGAAGCAAAAAACATCTCTTCGAAAAACCATTCCTTCGAATATACAGAATTTATGATTACTCCGCAGTTTATGGAGTGGTAACCGGTGGGGACTCGAGAAAACTTGGCAAATGTTTCCACAACTACATACAAAAAAATATAGCCAGCATTTACGAACATGTAGCAGACAATGTCAAAGCAATACAGGTAAATTATCTTCCTTGATTTTCCTTTAAAGTACGTTGCAAAGCAGTCTCAAAATTCATTCATCTATGAGTAAATTTACGAAAATTCGTTAGGAATGTCATTAATGAGTGATTAAGGAGTTTAGTTCCAGGCCTCGCGCCAATTTGTTTCGTGCGCGTGGCACCTCCTCGTGCCAGCTCGCATTCAGGTTCTTCGAGTAAATTCTGGTAAATGGAAGAATATAATTCAAATTCGGGGTTTTACGCACCATTTTCACAAGTAAGGGCTACTTAATGGTTTTCCTTACGGAAAAATAGAACAACTATTGGTTGATCTACGAAGAGCGAAAAATAGGAATTTATGCACTTAACACATCGGGCATAAATGAAATAACAAACGCTGTGCGCAAAAGTTATCTGTTGAAGCGTACAGGAAAACACATGATCTCTTGGTAGATGCTCTCCCTCTCTTATAATGCCTCCAAACTGACTACAGGATTACTTCGCTCCACATAAGGTGCCATATACAGGGGACCATATAGTGCGCTTTTTGGCGGTCCTTTTTAATGGCTACACGCATGCGCGCACACATCTTACCTTGCTTCCAGATACGCACACTGCAAATTTCTTTTCTCCATTGCAGGAGTCCCCTGAACCGTTAGAGGTGGAACGTTCCACTGGTTTGTTTGACAGCGAGAGCGAGCTATTCAGAAATAACCTGATGATATTAACTGTACTGCTGTGTTGCGCTTTCCTGGGCGGTATTCTGTGGGAAGTAATGCATCGCATGCGACACAAAATGAAAATACAACCTCAAGGTATGTCAATTATATTAATTAGTCAACAATTGTATAATTCAATTTTTTATTATGCAGTGTAGCAATAAAATTGTTCCTTTCAAATGCACACAATTTATCATGTTGCTGAATGTGCTTCATGAATTTGACCATGGAAAATAAACATAATGTGTTAAAATAGGCCAGAACTGCGCAACCAGAAACATGAAAGCTTTGTTAAGCACTCTCCTCCCAATTAGCGCCCCTCTCAAATTAGCCCCGTATAGAACTTCAGTTGCTAAGTAAGGTCCCTATCTCTATGAACTTCAAAGGCCACTATTCCCAAGATACTAACCAAGAGATTAGAAGCAGGAGTAGAAATCACCATCACCTCATTTCTGTGATAAGCTCTCCCTTCTCTATTTATCTGCCCCCAACTCCCCGCTTTAAGGGTCTTGCAATAGTTCACCCTCCTCTGGTTGAGCCCCCCCCCCCCCCCCCCCCCGAGTGACTCCAGGGTGACTTCAAGGCGCAACTGAACTTGGCGACCATACAAACGTGCTTCATTTCTCAAGTCTGGAAAAGGAAGAGGTTCCAGTCAATTCATGAATACCCTAACATCTGTGATCTCCTTGCATTTCAGATAACCAACCTACAACTCTGCCGTCTTTTGAGATGAGAAAAATGCTACAAGACTATAAAACTCAAACGTACAACTTGATCATGGAACTGAAAGAAAAGCACCGAATTGAAAGAAAATCTGTTTTAAGAACAATGAATAACAGTCGCAAGTTTCTCTATGAACAACGAGACATAGTGTCGGCGAATTCACAAAGGACAAGCCACGAAGAGGAAGATTTAACACATGGGCTAGTCGTGCTGCCCACTTCGAGAAAAGCTATGATCTTGACTGAGAACCAACAAGAGAGGCCTAATTACAACCTAGTAAGAGTTTCCTTTCATATTCCTGACGAAACAAGTAAGGAGGAAACCAAATTTTAGGCAACAGAGACGTTGAAACATCTGTTGGATTCAGCATATTCAGTCAAGATATAATTTCAGCTTCACTACGCAACAGACAGAACACAATTATGAGCCATTAGGAACATTTTGCATGTTTCTGGCGAGCACCAAAGTACAGGAAATAAGGAATCTATTATATAATAGCCATGTAAAGCAAAACACTATCTTCTAAATTCCTCCAATAATCACCATAACAGTGTAATTAAGCTAAATAAATAACGAGAGCCGCGGACAACCACTAACAAGACATTGTGGTTAGAGGGGGCCAGAAAAAACCTGCCAGGAAAAGACCCTGTAAGGAAAAAAATGACAGGAAATCTGGGCAAGAACCAGGCCCAAGCTCTTGCAGTCCATCCTACAAGGCGAAACACATTCAGAAAGACACAAATCAGAATGATAGGCCTAGAATGATTGCCTAGGAGCAATCCCAAGCTTAAATAATCACACGACATTACCCATGATGCAACTACACTAAGGGACCCAGGCCCACGGATTGTTGCTCCCGTGTCGCAGAAGTATTTAATTTCAGGCTACTTCGTAGCGACTCAAATATTCCATTTCTTCTGGTGTCGACTAAACTACTAAGCAGGAGCCGGGAACGAGATCAGATGAACATGCTAGCGATGACATATTTCATTGCAGGAATTACCAACAACAAGAAACAATCACATGTATAGCATTCTACACATGTGAAAAATATAATCACCGCCCGGAGCAAAATCACTTAGCCAATCAGAGCAAAGCACTCAAATGGCTTCCGAGAAGCGTGATCTTGAAATCAGCGCCCGCTTGAAGTTTGTGTTTCGAATCTTCCCGGTTTAGTTCAGTTCACTTTCGGAAAACCAGCAGCGAAATATTTCCAACACCTTGACCACTTAAGTTTCAGCCAACAATCGCGTCAGCAAGTCTTATCTCTGTTTCAAGGAGCGAACAATCAAGGAGGAAAATTCAACATTTTTAACATGGAAAATATTTCAATATAATTTCCAAGTTGTAGTGGTGGAACGATTTCACTCAATCATTCCCTCACTTCCGGTTAGACGTTTGAAACCGGGGGGGGGGGAACTCCCATATGAGAAGGTCAGGGATGCTCGTCGGGAAATGTGAATTTAGCTCCTAAAAAAGACTAATATGGGAGTTGCTCAAGCTTCATTAGACCCTAAAAGATACCACTTAAAACGGAATAGGCTCGATTACTAGCCACTGTTCAAGAAAGGATCGCGCGCGCACTTGTAGACCCGACTCGCGTACTCGAGAGATCAGCGGAAATCAAGCCTAAAAACAGAAATTAGACGAGCGCGTTTCTTTTATAATTATTTCTTCGAGTGCACCCTAAAGGATACTTTGACAGCTAAGAATGGTGACGTTCGCACTTTCGCACGAACGTTTTTGTAAATAGAATAAGGATTATTATATAAATAGTTCATTTCCCGAAGGTGTCCGCTTACACAGGTTTTACCGTACTGGATTGCCAAAAACTGAGGAGAGTGAAAATCACAAAATTGATGAGCTGTATGAATTTAGTGAATTATGATTCAAGCCGTGATTAAAAGTTTTGCATAATCAACAGACAAGAGAATTGAGGAGAATTCGAACGAAGTGTTTCGCTATTATTTATAGATTATTTGCAGGAGCCATAATCGGGGACGGTATCTGTAAATAAATGCTTCAAAGATGAAGATAGACATGGCGAAATGATTTGAAATCTGTTGATAAATAGAAAAAAAAACACAAGACCGGGAGTTCAGCAATCACTAATATCGCCTTGGAAAGGGAAGAAAAAACAAGAAAAAAGGAAAAGAAAAGAGGTTATTACAACATGGGGTATTGGTATTTGGTAAGCCATCCAAGCATGAAGCCCGCTGAACAGGACTTAAATTTGTTGAGCGGACGAGACACGGTGCTGTCCTTGTGGTACTATGATTCTACATTGGATAATTTTTTTTGCTCTCAAAAGGTAACAAAGAAAGAAAAAAAATCACTGATATCGCCTGCGAAAACAAAGAACGAAAAAAATAGGAATGAAAATGAGAATCCGATTATACTTGCTTTGCTGATGGAACAAGAAGCCGTACTGACCAATAACTACCGTTACTTTCGGAATTTTACGGTATCACTCAAACTAATCAAAAAGTACACAGGCAATTCAATGAACCAATCAAAACTTGAATTAAATACATGGAGCTGACGTTAAGTGAGGGAAAGCGAGTGCGAGGTAGTCACAATTGGTTTTGGCTTTACTTACGATTAGATAGAAAATTGGCACCAGTTTTCTAAGCCAAGCGTAGAAATGTAAAACCAATTATTATGATTATTAGTTTTCGACACTCAATCGAAAACCGCTCCATTTCACTGACCTTTGCATTATAATTAGTGCATACAATATTAAACCATACAATGTAAATACAAATATAAGTTATGTTACTTTTGTAACAAGTAAGATCAGTTGACAGCTCAGTGATCATATCAATAGCTTTTCCACGGATTTCTTATTAACTCCAAAAATATATCTAACCACCAAATTTCCTTAGACAACCGAGAAACCAAAACTACAAAAAAAAAGTAATAGACTCACACCAATTAACTTTGAACAGCCGCATCACAAAAGGATCTCAGAATGACGTCAAAATCAAACAAGTTTTGGGTAATCCACGCTTTCAAGATTGATAATGTAGCATATATTGCCAACAGTTTTGTTTGGGTATGCTGGTGAATTAATAATCCGTTACCAATTTCTAATTAATTAGCAGAAAACTTAACAGCTGCCGCCCTGTTTCCCAGTTCACTGTTTTAAAAATGGCTTTCAGATCAAACAATCACAAAATACATTCAAATGTAGTACTACTGAACTGGCTATTAATCATCACAACACAGCTTGCAGACTGAAAATCATTGAATTATATAAATAGCACATCGAAAGATAATCCTAGCTTTAATGCATAAAAACAAGTTATGACAAGGTCATGTAAATCCCATTGTTATATAGCTGGGGTTCGTTGGCGTTTTTCCCGCTACAGCGCGCCCATTCATTGCAAAATGCACTATAAACTCCCTAAGGATCGAAACAACAACATGACCTTTCCACTCGCACGTGATCAGATCTTGCTTCTTGAAACGCGTGGCAAATTTCTGAGGCAGCCGGCGTAAAGCAAACGATTGCTTCGCAGTTTTTTTTTTCTTTCTTTTTTTTTTTACTTTTGAGTTGGGAGGTATAACAAAACACTTAAAGGAGGTCTTATACTCTCAGATATAAATTTTTCTCCAAAAAAAACATTTTTTCGGAACACGAAGATTCAACATCCCTGTCCATTTGAAAATCTCATATTGAAACGATTTTCCTCTAATCACTTCTTGATTTACGTTTGAATAAAGAAATCTGCACACTGGTAACTATATTTCAACATAGCAACATCCATAGCAACCATTGTTTACAGTCTAAAAGTACTCACAAAATGGAATCAATTCAGTACATTTTAGTGATACTTCACAGAAACGCTTTAAAGTGTACTTATGAGAATTTTGCAGCATTTTCCTGAACATTGTTTCCTCTACCATCTTGTACGTTCCTTATACTTGGTTAACATTTCTATGACAGGTGTTTATCCGGGTATTCAATGGAACATTTATCTAAAAGCTTTCGATATACCCCCTCCCCTTGCCTCTAACCCCTCCCCCCGTTCACAGGGCTAATTTGGGCTCTCGGAGACAAAAGCCTCATTTCTTAAAATGACAAAATAGACGTATCGCCAATTTCTCGCTCACAATATCTCCACTGGGTTTTAACCGAATGTTGTCAAATTTTCAACATTGGTAAGGGACACAATTATCTAGGTCTTAAATCTCCAAAATTTGCAATTTATGAAATTTCTTTCCCTGTTATTTAGTTAATATAGTTAATATTAATTAATATTAGTATACTTTTTCAAAATTTCACGAGAAAAACCCCCTCAAAACACTGTTTTCAGAGGTTTGTCTCCTGGAAAACTTGCTTATGGACAGGATGAACTTAATTCCATGCTTCTCGAACTATTCATTATTACGTTATCGCGTTTATAATGAACACCACTCTTTACCACTTAGAACTGCTTGTTATTCATTAACTATCGTGGCATGTGAAAAGGAGTCCTTTAAAAAAAGTCCTTTAACGTGGTACCAAAACTGTTCCACAGAGTTTTTTTTGCAAAAAAAAATTAAGGTATAAGACCCCCTTAATGACTGGCCCCCGCAATAAACAGTTCGCCGAGGGGGAACATTGAGGGTCTCGGGGAAACAAAACTCACTGTTGCCCATGGGGCCATTCATTAACTGCTTATTATAAAACCTCTAAGTGAATTACCTTTTTAAGCAAGTTAGTTGCATGGTTAAGCGAGAGACTATTATCTAAGGCCCCGACCACATGTATCCGGATAATTTTGAATCCTCAACTTCTTCTTTCCGGATTCAAAAATATCCCCGTCCACACGTAGCGTATTCAAATCGAATTCGCTTGTCCACACGCATTCGGTGGTATCCGGATTCACTCTAGAGAAACTAGGCCTACATGCTGTGCCGCCATATTGGTTTATTGTTCGGTAAGAGACTGGACACGATTTTACTACGTCATCGGATTCGAAAATATCCGGATTCACCGTCCACACGTTATCGGATTCGTTGCGGATTTATTTTTTTCCACTCTGGAGAGCGGATTAAAAAATTTCCGGATTCGCAGCCTAATTCGCCGTATGCGTGTGGACGGAAGCCGTATCCGGAAAGAAAAAAGTTGCAGATTCAAAAATATTCGGATAGGTGTGGACAAGGCCCAAGAGAACACACACCACAATGGGCCTCTTCCAATGATAATCGTTTTCAATCTAATTTTAGTGCGTGGTGAAACTGCCAGGTTATTTCAGGAAAGATATGTGATTGCTCAATTTAAATGGCGTCGTAACATTAAAGGTTTGGTTTTAATATTGTAATATTCTGCCCTGGGTATTGATATTCATGACATGTAGATAAGGTGTGTCGTAACGTAGTTGTAGGTTTGTGGGCTACACGAATGTTGTAGGGCTGTAGGATCCGCGAGATGGTCTCAGAAGTGCCCTTAATGTAAGGTATAGTCACTGTAGTAACAGGCGTAGGGTTCCTGTTCGTAGCGTCAGCTTCAGTAGGTTGTTCAGTGTTCTCAACGACTGACCCTGGAAAGCTGGTACACTAACCTAG
This sequence comes from Orbicella faveolata, assembly GCF_042242905.1. Lineage (NCBI taxonomy): Eukaryota > Metazoa > Cnidaria > Anthozoa > Scleractinia > Merulinidae > Orbicella > Orbicella faveolata. The sequence continues at coordinate 8,956,675 of NW_028301542.1, forward strand.
AACAAACGCCTCTTAACAGATGTCAACAACTACCGGCGCCTTACAAACGACTTATCCACGACAGAAACGAAACCGACAAACGGACTTCTAACAGACCGACTTAACAATACACGGACCAAAACCGACCTACTTGACTAACAATAGACGGATCGAAACCCACCAATGACTGATGACAAACTTTACACGAGTCTTTCAGACAATACCATCATGGCTATACTGACCAATCACGTTCAACGGACCAGACTTATAAGATCATCGACTGACAAACACTATTCACTTGACTCTGAAGATGACTTCCGCTCAGGTTGTCGAAACGTCAGTCACCAACAACAGTTCTTTTCAGAACTACACTCACCCGGACGATCACACTATACGAACTACTGATACTCCTGGGTTCAAACCATTTACTGTGATATCTTCTAACTCAGAGGCACATCTCGTTTTGTATCCGTTTTCAACGACCGATGACGGGTTCATTCGAAGTCGAAGTCTTTTTTTTCATATCTGACCGCGCAATATTCCCGCGTTATGAAAATTTATTATAAAATATCAATTATGTGGCCAGATCATATCTGAAAAGAACCAGGTTGCTTTTGTACACAATTACTCTCACTGAAAGCAAAAGTCTTGCGATGACAGCAACCTAACAGATAAATGACATCACCCCATAGCAACCGGACCTGGCGAATTTTTCAGCTTCCGGTTAGCTCTGGCTCGTGATGGTCATGCAGAGAAAAGACAAGACTTAAGGTGCGTTTCTTTAAGAATATCCGAGATTGGATTCTTACCAAGAAAACTTAGGATAATAACATAGAAGATAATTTTCCTGCTCAGCGCATTGAAAATTCTTTCCAAAGAGACCTCTCTTGATCCAAACAGTACCCTAGTTCTGGAGATGCAGCTTTTTTCGCCGTGGGCCTGAATGCAAACTGTTGTAAACATTACACAGCACTTACGAAAATATGAATGTGCAAAAATATGCACCGGGAGTTCCAACGAACGGGAAACAAATATTTCAGCTGTGTTTGATAAACCTTTTGAAAGAGACGCATTTCGTTTCAACCCGTTCAGTACCTTCCGAGAAACGACTTTCGAGCGGGTTAGAATGCACTTCTTGTCAGCAGCGAAATTTGCGCGTCAATTCTCGACGCTTGGTCCAATGATGCGACACCTATTTAAGTTAACTTCGGAGAAAGACGTAATATTTGCTACTAACCCGTGTAAAGTGTACGGATCGACAAGCCGTGCCACCCCGTCGACTCCGGTAAGTGAGTAAGTGATTTATTTTCTAATAAGTCTCCTTAATGAGATGCAATTTTCCGAACGTATACGGATCGAAAACAGTCTTTTACTATCTGTCAAACTGTGCAGATCGAAAAGTTGTTTTGTCTGAACGTATCAGATTGTGTGTACTGGACAACCGTTCTTTCTTTTGAAGTTCCGAATTTCAATTCTAATTTTGGCTTTGTGGTTGAGGAAATTTTGGAGCTTGGGCACATTTCGTTCTCTGACTCGGCGTCAACTCTCATAGAATAATTTCTACAAAAATTGAAGTTGAAACCCTGTGAGAGTATTCGATATTTGTTCAGAAATGCGAAGCGATTCTAAATAATGTTTCGCTTTTGTTGTGGACGAATTCTCTCAGGCCCGTTCCAAACGCCGCTCCATTCATGCGCCGACCTAACTGATGAGTTAAGTACGGCAGAAGAGCGGCGTTTGAATCAGTTTGGTTCGGCAGGTTAGGTTTGGTGCGGCAAACAACATTAAATTCGGCAGGGTCTGTCGCACCATGCGACGTTGGAGCGGCAGCTTATTAATACCGCGTTCTCCTCATGTGTCGAACCTAATGCATAAATTACTGTAATGTATTTTTGATATAACGGGACTCTTGATTGGCTCAAAATTAAGTGGCGTGACTAGTCATGCATGAAGCTCAAAGTCGTTACTAAAAATAAATACAACAAAATACCAGTATCTTCGATTTATGAGAAATGGGACTGTATGCTGTGTTTAGACTTGAACGGTTTACCGAGGTACCAGAGTTTACTTACCTAGGTAAACATTTTCCGTGTGTAAACGCCAACTGATACTTTAGTAAATGCCGCAAAAGACAAAAGAAATTTAACCAAGGTAAAAGTTGTAATTACCCTGTGATCAGGCATGGTTACAGTTGGTAACCAAGGTCAAGATGACAGATATATCCGCTTGTGGCGGCGTAATATATCACTTCCCGCGGTGAGCAGATTGTGCAATTGCCGACAAAGCAAAGCGTTTCTTTTCCAGTTTTGACTAGGTTACCATGGCAGATAACGTGGAAAGATTGGATCGATCTTCTTACGGCGAACAATCCGTCACGTAAAAGAAAGCATTGTATTTTTCATTCTCAGTATTATTTACAACTTTCTCTAGACAAAGTTCGGTCCTTTGTTGTGTAATTATTGTCGATATATTTTGCCACCAGGGAGGATGCTGCATATACTATGGCGCGTTTTCAGGGTCAAAATTAAAAACTAACTTTTCCACCTTTCCTTACCTGCTAAGTAAAATGTCTGTCATTTCCTGTCTTTGAAATTAGACAGTACGCATCTCTTTTGACCTCCGAAACAATACATTCCGCGTTTCCTGAATACTAAAATCATAACATCCGGCATATTTTGACCTTTGAACAAAATTCTCTGCGTTTCCTGACTTCTCTCGAATTTTAAGTCCGGCATGTTCTGACTTTCAATGTAATCAGTTACCAAATGTCGTAATACTTAGTTTAAATATCTCAACGTAACATCCCATACTGACATCTGACAAGCCATTTAGTTCATAATGAAATCTCGCTGCTGAGCCGACATTTTGATTTGCAAAATTTGTAAATGCGCGTTTTCTGACTTCTCGATTCTACTAGGCGTCTTTTCCGCGCAAGCCTGGATCCCCTGATGCAAACCTAGTGCCAGGACCGGGGGTTTTCCCGGGGATTTATGAATGGAGTCGACGGCACAAGAGCAGTTCTTGAGCAGTCTTCGCCATACATCATTCGACCTTGCAAGGAGACTTCAACAGGACACAGTTAGTGAAAACAATGGGGTGACAGGCCTACACAACTCCTATCCACGTGTAATAGCCGCTTTGAGAGTTTTCCTCGAACTAGTATATCTTTGAGGATCTGCCCTTTTTGTATTGTACGATAGGGGGATCTTTGAATATTTCGCTAAGCAATAATCCTGTTTTTAGGAGGACATTTCACCAGAGTAGAGCCGTTAGAGGTCATAAGTCTGCGTGGTTTCCGCTGTTATCCGCGTGTAATTTGTTGAGTTTGACACCTCTGTTTTTGGCCACGTGCTATTTTTTTGGCTCATTTGATTGCAAGATATGTTTTAAGCTCTCTAAGTATTAGCTCTGGAGGGACAAAGTTTGAAATATTCCGTGAGCATGTTGGTTACTTGCATTTTGTATTATTTCGCCGGGCCCCGGCTGTTTGATTTACTGTTGCAAGTTATGCTGCTTGTTATCACGGGTGTCAACTAAAACTACCAATCACAATCAAGAATTCTCGATCCGCCGAACGAGTATATAATACCAAAAAAATATGCCAGGTGTGGAGTGTTACCGAGCATTGGTCTCCACCACTCCATGTTATCGGCAACTGATGAAATCCAGAAGGATCGAAACCGCGGTCTTGCCTGATCTACAAGCTACGAGCCTCCTAACAAAAGAGGGACTATTAACAGTCTCCAGAAAACCTGACAACATCGCAACTAAAAGCAATGACAACCACAACGTGGAGCTGGATGAACAATCATAGGAAGAACTCCTAAATTCAGAGCTTTTGCCTGAACAAAACCACACAATATCATAAGCAACACGCAAAACGGTCCACAGACTTGCGCGTGAACACCTACTTTTGCAGTTCCAGAACGAACAAACTGGAAGGACAAAAAGCTCGATGAAATCAGTGATGCAAGAAGCATAAGAACGTCTCTCTAAGACAGACTCATAGCTTTCAACAAGGAAAGCTACAGCTATCTCTGGCGAAGCCGGACAAAGATAAATATGACACCCGTGATAACAAGCAGCATAACTTGCAACAGTAAATCAAACAGCCGGGGCCCGGCGAAATAATACAAAATGCAAGTAACCAACATGCCCACGGAATATTTCAAACTTTGTCCCTCCAGAGCTAATATTTAGAGAGCTTAAAACATATCTTGCAATCAAATGAGCCAAAAAAAATAGCACGTGGCCAAAAACAGAGGTGTCAAACTCAACAAATTACACGCGCATAACAGCGGAAACCACGCGGACTTATGACCTCTAACGGCTCTACTCTGGTGAAATGTCCTCCTAAAAACAGGATTATTGATTAGCGAAATATTCAAAGATCCCCCTATCGTACAATACAAAAGGGGCAGATCCTCAAAGATATACTAGTTCGAGCAAACCTCTCAAAGCGGCTATTACACGTGGATAGCAGTTGTGTAGGCCTGTCGCCCCATTGTTATCAATGTTAATAAACCCTTGTTAAAATAAAGTGTACAGTAACCTCCAACAAAATCACTTTTCAGTCATCAAAATGCTTCTCAAGACAAATAGATTTTCAAATTTTCCACGGTCTTCACCCCATTTTCCTCCCCCCGTGCAGGAGGAGGTAAGCCATTCCGGCACTCCTCTACACGTGTGGCCTCCTTTATCATGCCCTAGAGTGTGCCGCCTACTTTATGATTTCCTCCTGCTACTTTATTTCAATTTGAAAACCCTGATCACATGTTATGTGTATTATTGTAGGATCCACGCCTACGCGGAAAAGACGCCTGGTAGAATCGAGAAGTCAGAAAACGCGCATTTGCAAATTTTGCAAATCAGAATGTCGGCTCAGCAGCGAGATTTCATTATGAACTAAATGGCTTGTCAGGTGCCGGCAAGGGATGTTTAGTTGAGAGGTTTAAACTAAGTAGTACGGTATTTGGTAACTAATTACATTGAAAGTCAGAACATGCCGGACTTAAAATTCGAGAGAAGTCAGGGAACGCAGAGAATTTTGTTCAAAGGTCAAAATATGCCGGATGTTATGATTTTAGTATTCAGGAAACGCGGAATGTATTGTTTCGGAGGTCAAAAGAGATGCGTACTGTCTAATTTCAAAGACAGGAAATGACAGACATTTTACTTAGCAGGTAAGGAAAGGTGGAAAAGTTAGTTTTTAATTTTGACCCTGAAAACGCGCCATAGTATGTGCCACCCCGTCGACTCCGGTAAGTGAGTAGGTGATTTATTTTCTAATAAGTCTCCTTAATGAGATGCAATTTTCCGAACGTATACGGATCGAAAACAGTCTTTTACTATCTGTCAAACTGTGCAGATCGAAAAGTTGTTTTGTCTGAACGTATCAGATTGTGTGTACTGGACAACCGTTCTTTCTTTTGAAGTTCCGAAAGTTTCTGCACGTTGCTGTTGTTCGGCTCGCAGACAGGTTGTGTCCTGGTGTACCGGTTAACGAAAATTGCGTGACCAAGGTCGACTAAAAGATACACCGGTCAACCAAAAGATAACGCGACAACTAGATGGCTTAATTTAATTTCCAAAAAAAAAAATTTTTTCGGAATAGCAAGTTGGGGAATTTTTATTATGTTCATGGGCCAGTTGGGTCACTTAGGCCATCTGAGGTTGTTAGGCCAGCTGGGATATAGATTTCTGCGCCGACTGGGCCAGCTGGGTCATTTGGACTAGTTGGGTCATTTGGGGCAAGTAGGTCATTTGGGTCAGCTGGGTCATTTGGGCCGGTTGGGTCATTTGGGACAACTGGATCATTTGGGCCAGCTGGGTCATTTGGGCCAGTTGGGTCATTTGCGGCAGGTAGCTGGGTAATTATTTGGGCCATTCGAGACTTGTTAGTTGCATCCGAGAAAGCCCTGGACACTCCTCGCCCCAAGCCTCACTTTGAGCGCGGTTAAGCCTCGTTTAAAGGTAAAAGAAATTCCAAGATGGCGGAGTGATTTCATAGCACTTGGCGATGAAAATCACTCAAGAATTGTTAAGCTGTGTGCAGCAAAATGTGAAAATCTATGAAGATCGTTTACTTCAGGGGGAAAAGGTGGATGGACCTGTAATTGTTGAGCCAGGGCAGCATTTGAACCCAGACTTTAGCAGTGCCCCTAACATTGGCGATTATTTGCATCCCAGAGTCATCATTTGGGACCCGTTAGAACAGCATCATTGTTTCAAGAACGGATTCACTTGTCCTCATTATGACCACGGCCATCTGACGAGTATACTTACTCCTTGTAAGTGGAAAGATGGAAAGAGTGACCGAGATATGCCACGACAAATTTATTGCGTAAATGGTCCTATGTTATTGGTAAGCCGCGTGTATCGATGCACTCAAGGACACGAAATCGCCGGTCATGACCCCAGACTACTAGAGAACATACCACCAGGTGATATTAAATTTCATCTTGGTCACAAGTTAGGATTTACTGCCGAGCTCTGTTCTCTGATTTTCGCATTGGCTTCAAGCGGACAGCCATTTAATGAAATTGAACTGTTTTTAGCGCAGAGATACCTGGACAACTTTGCTGAAAGACAGTGTAGGTACGCAAGACATATCACTACATATCTAGAGAAAAATCCGTCTTTAGACAAAGAGAAACTTCCAAAATTCCCTTCTTTTGAAGAGTGGAGACCAACACCTAGCACGGATACAGTTCATCAGTGCTTTCTGTACATTTTTAAAGAGAATAAACAGTTTTTTAGGCAAAACATGAGTGAGAAAACAGCGAAATGGATGAGTGCCGACCACACATTCAAAGTTGCTGCAAACATTGGATGCATGCTCCCAGATGGATCATGGTCTACGCAATTCGATTCCCTGTATATTGTTTTAAATGAAGTTGGCCAAGTACTCACGTACAAACTAACAAAGGGTACTGCAATGAGTAGGGTGGAGGACATATTGAAGAATTTAAAGTGTAGATTTGATCAACAGAAAGTTACTTGTGATACAATTTTTGTGGATGACTGCTGCAAGGTTCGCAGCAAACTACAGCAGATTTTTCCAAATCTGTCAGTTAAGCTTGACTTGTTTCATGCCATCCAAAGAGTTACCTCTAAAGTGCCAAAGGACAGAAAGCACTACCTGTCCTCATCTTTCATAGATGACTTTAAAATGATATTCAGAGCTGATGCAGACCAAGGTGAAATGAGGGAGATGGAGACACCAGATGAACAAACCATAATGAGTAACCTTGAACGTCTCACAGAGAGATGGAAAGATATCAAATATGACACTGGGGAGGCTGTTTTGAATGCAAATGTTATGCATGAAATAGTGAATTTGAAGGTACATATCGAAAGAGGCTGTTTGTCAGGTATTCCTGTTGGTGGTGGCTCTACCAGAAATGAAAATCTGCACAAAAACTTGAGGGCTGTAATAGCCCGGTCAAGACTTGGTTGTGAATTGGCTGAGGCATTATTGGCAACCTTCTTTTACATCTGGAATGAAAGAAGAAGTGCTTCAGAGTTACCCTCAACCTGTGTAAGGCCTATCTTATCCTACAGAGCAGCACTAGAAGATCAAGGGTTTAAACCAACAACTGAAAGGTTTGGCATAATCCCAGAATCAAGTGATCCTGAAAATGCCAGTGTACCCAGTGCATATGACCCTCAAGTCATGCAGAGTATTTTACTTGAAATGTATGATAACAACACTGCTGACTGTCATGACACAAGCAATGATGGGTTCACTGACAGTGAGCTAAACAGCATTTTTTGCCAGGCAGTGAACATGTCTGTTCTTTGCAATCAGCTAAGGTCACTCTGTACAAATCCCAGGTTGAGTTTCAAGCTTCTCTACTTGATGCCCTGCAGCTTAATTTTGTTCAGTAACTCCACATTCAATACTGAGAAAGTTGCTGAGCATTCTGAAAGGCTAAATAAGAATCTACTGGGTTACAACCTGAAGCTTGCCACAGAGACCTATGGCTTGCCAGCAGATAGCATTTTTCTCAGCATTCTAAGCCAGCTAAAGGAAATCTCAACATCTTCATCTACTCTACAGAAGCATTTGTGCTCTCTTGGAATTTCATTGGCAGACAGTAGTGACCTTAACATTGTGAAAGAATTGCGGGAGCTTGTTGTCAATGAGATGCTAAGCAATCACCAAAGGTACAAACATGCCCTGTTGTCACCAAATAAGGATTATGAAGAGGAAGTAAACAAATACAGAGAGTGTGGTTACTTTTCAAGTAAGTGGACATGCCAATTTGTATGGGTTATTGACCAAGTGTGAGTTCAAGATGACTGGATATTGGCCAAGTTTTTTTTCTGTGTGTTTATGGACTGAGACAGAGTCAAGGTCCATAAACACGCAAAAAAAAAAAAGAACAAGGCCAATATCCTGCCATGTTGACCACACAAGCTTGGTGAATAAAGGATTTAGTCTATGGCTTTCACGGAAATTTTTCCTGCGGACATGGTGCGTAGCCAATCACAGAGCAGGATTTGATTCATCTTGCCCACTCACGAAGCTAGCCATATGATAAGACCTGATATTGCAAGGAACATGGGAACAAAAGAACTATTAAATTATATTAAGTGGTACCAAATATCCTTTAAGGTTTTGCTTGAATGGGACAGATCCCACATCCCACATCCCACATCGCATCTTTACACGGATCAGTGCTAACATTAGATTCTATCCTTTCATTGAAAACTTACATCCTCCTGACTGCAAGGATGACTTGAGTGTAACTATGTAGGGGTTTACTAAGTTGAATGTTTTGGAATAATACACCAAACTTGTCAATTTGAATAATGCTTTCCAGTAATAATAACTTCTTGAAACTGGAAAATGTGTTCTCAAGTACATTAATATATCTTTTTTGGTTGTTAAAATATTTATTAGGACACATTTGACTACTTCTTTCTTTTTTCATATTTTTTCATATTATATATCCATTTTTTATAGATGAGTTGGGGAATGTCCTTGGAATTGGTCTATCCCAGATTCTGAGGCTGAACATTGTCTTTTTCACATCACTGGACCACATGCCAGTGGTACCAGTTTCCCCGTTGTTGCCTTGTGTTGCTACTAAAGCTCTTCTTCTGGGATACAGTGTTGGTCAACCAGAATTATATCACTGTGTGGTACCTTTGGAGAATGTGAATGAGTCCATGCCACCCCATGTAAGTTCCACAAGTACATCTAGCAACACTGTACCAAAGGAACACCTACCAGAGCACTGTTCGTGTGGTCGTGGTTCTGCTAAGAAAGATGGAAGAAAATTCTGTCTTCAAGTACCAAATGGAAACAAGAGCCGGTGTAAGTGCTACAATACCATGGCTGGTTGTTCCTATAGATGTAAATGTGTTGATTGTGGGAACCCTTATGGCAGTTCCGAGGCTGCCAAGCAGGCATACACACACGTAACAGTTCCTAGATACAGACCAAAGCAAAAACTGCAAGAGGTCAAAGAAAGCACATCCAGTCTGGATTATTTGATCAAACAAGGTTTAAATCCAGTCACAGGGTGGTCTGAGGTGGAAACTCTTACACTAGATTGCCTTGTGAATGTTGCCACATTGAAAGGTATTAGCATTGAACCTTCCAAAGTGCATGAATACTATTCCAGACTTCATAACATTTTAAGTAATGTTGGAAGTCCCTTGCAACCAAAGAAAGTCAAGCAAATAGAGGGAAAACTTCAGTGCATCAAGAAAGTGGCTAAGGGTTTTGAAGCCCTTTACAAAAAGCAAGTTGAACTTAACTGGTTCTAATTGGACAAACCCAGTGAGTCTTCAAATGAACCAATACATGATGCCTGTCATATTGTATTTTCCCAACTAATAAGGCCTTGTTAAAATTGGTTTTACGTAACATGTGATTCAGGGTATCATTGTCGCGGTTTTGTGGGAGTACTTTTTTCTTCTTTGTTCAAGGTTTTGTTGTGCCTGTGTAAATACATCGCACTACAAAGCAATACAGGTTAACTGTTTAGAGGTTTTGCAAGTATCTGGTTTTCTATTGCAATAGGTCATTTTACAGTTGCATGCTTGGCTACCTGGCCATGAATGCAAGCGAGGCTGGACGTGACCTTGCTTTGATACAGACCTCTCTGCTTTTCTCTTGTAGATGCCAACTAATTAGCATAAAGACAACTTGATTTACACAACAAAAGTAGTAAGGCCTGTATCAAAACAAGGTCACCTGCAGCCTCGCTGCCATTCAAAGGTCAGGTCACTAAGCAGACAACTGTATAATGGCCTAGTGAGCTAGCAAAACACCCAGATTGTTAGATGAACATTGTAAATAGTAAACATTGCAATTTACCCATAATTTGAGTGAACAAGAACTTTTATTTTCTATTCAATTACTTAATAATATATTATTCTCTGTTGTGTTAAATTTAAAAAATATATATATTGCATCTTTGTATAAATTAATGAAAGAACTGTAAAAATACAATAAGTAAATGAACTTTAGCATTAATATTCTTAAACTATCCTTCACTACCAAGATTACTTTGTTTCAATTAGTGCTAAAAAATATCAATATCAATACACTTATGTATAAAATTAATCATATTCTGAAATTGTTTTATTGATATATACATCTTCCACTGTCAGGAAACATTAACAAAAATATGTTTCAGGTGAGATTGCTCAGTATGTTGATTACATGTATATTCAGGTTAATATTATTGTTATTACAAGAGTTGTATTGCAGCATTATTAAGGCCTCTAGTTTGCAACTCTATTTTGATGTTGCCAAGAATGCTTCAATCTCATCCTTTTGTGGATGAGCATCCATGACAGTTTCCTGCATGTCTGCTGTTATCTTGTCATCTATTTTTATAAAAGCAAGCCTGTATTCTTCGGGTGTAAGGCCACAAGCAGCAATAGCATGTAGGCTTACGGCTGTTGGAAGTTTCTTAAGAAAAACTACCAATTTGTTAAGTGTCAGAACTGTACCAGTCCCAGTATCCTGTAAGCTTGCCATGGCTTCCTGGACAGCTTTACTGCTTGGCCTCCTTGTCGAGGAGTAGCTTCGTACCACTCTTCGTGCACATACAAACGGTCCAGGTAGACGCAGAATTCTGTTTTGTATATCCTCACTAAGAACTCCCACCTTGAGTCCCATTGATGACCTTTGCAGACGGCACGACTGTAAAATAAACGTATTCAACTTAAATTAAAATAAGCCTTGTTAAGTCATCAGCAGTGTTTGAATATTGAGTGCATATTACATGTAAGGGACATCTTTGGTTTAAATTCTGTTCAATTTATTTTCTATTGTCTGAACAAACAAACGAAATAAAAAAATTGAACCTGTTCAGAAGTTTTAAAGCAAACATAGATTTGAACCCCAAAATATACATTGTACTTGGGTTTCTCTTTACCAAATCAGAAATTTCCACAATATAACAATAAAAATAATATACCTTTTTTCAATTGGGCATTTGTGTAAGTTTCTGGGTACCTCCCTGGTTAATCAGGCTTGTTTGGAATTTTCACATTCTAAGCATGAGTGATGGTGTTACACATAAAGTACTGCCTCATCCCCAGTCACCCTCCCCCTCAATAGTAAACATTTAATTAGTAACCCACAGGAAACACCACAAGCAATCTGGCTTATCTCCCTTGCTACCTTCAAGCGGCCACTTTAGCTATATGAAGCTCAATCTTGGTTTCCCAATCATTATTTAGCCACTTTTGCTATGAAAATAGAACACCCTGTGGAGGATGAAGCATTAAACACCCACCCTTGTCCAGGATACAGTCATTTCCCTGTCGCCATAATACATGCCTTCAAATTAACCAACATAAAAACCTCCCAAGTTAAGAGCTTGTAGACCAAAACAGGTTTAAAAACATTCTGTTGAATACAGTGGCATGCCTTTCCGACAATGGAATGGAAAAAACCAACCAGAATGCAAATTATAAACCATTATTAATATTCTTGTTTACAAAATCTCACCAGTTCTGAGATTCCCTTCATGGTCTCAAGAGTCTCAGTGAATGTTATTGCCATTTGCATGGTCTCTGCAGTTATTGCTGTTGGTGTGGTACCTGACTCTAAATCAAGAGCTTTGGTTAGGCGGTGGTACAGCACATGCATGTTTAATGCAACACGCAAAGTGTTTTTGTATTTCTTTGAACCTGTGGAAATAATTCCACAAATGCTGGCACCTTGGCTATCGTCTTCACTTGGTTTGCTGTACTTGAAGAAAAGTTCCTTGGCAGTGGCAGTCAGGGTATACTTTAGAGCTGGTGTCGTGTTGTGTTCCACATAAATCTTTTCGAAGACATCCCCAAGTGATTTCACAGCAAACTCATCAAGGGAATCTGAATTTTCTGCCATGGCTTCCAGGTCAAGATCTTCTGATCTTCTTTGATAAAAGAACAGCATTCTCTCTGCCAAGCCATTTTTGGAGGCTACAATTTTTGGCCATACTGACTCAAGGAATTGCTGGGGGGTGGTAAAAGCGAGGAGGGCTAATTTGGCAGATGTAACTCCAACACGCTTGCCTTTTGTCCCTTTAAGTACATACCAGAAATCCCCATCGTAGCATTTGCAGAGACGTTCCATTGAGAGACTCATCTGAGATGTTGACTTTCCTTGATGTGTCAGTCTCTGCAGGAGTGAGTATGCCTCGTTGACACACAGGATTGGCACAGTTGAGGCTACAAAAATGAATTGCAATGTTATAATTTTTATTATCAATTTGGTTATACTTGACAAGTTGTTTACTAAGATCTTGCTTGGTAGGTGAATGTTAGTTAATTTGAATAAAAATTAACCTAACTACTAAAATTCCCTAATCTACCCACCTACCCTAAAATGGAAGTAAGTTAGGTCACATGTTTAGTAATGCTTGTAAAGAACAGACTAACAATTAGGTACACAAATTCTGTTGCATTACTAACAAACAACTTAACATTTTTAAAAATTATAGTGAATATGATAAGTGAAATATTCATATTTTTTTCATTGGTATTGTCCTTTATTTGTTAAGGCTTCCATTTCATTTGTCACGCTATCTTGTTGTTGACCCTGTGTCACACAATTTTCACTGGGAAATTCCATTGCCTTTAATGTTTATAATACTAGGGTGCTTACTACACGCAAAAAAAAATAGTTAACAGTGTCTAAAACACAAACCTCCCAGAAAATGGTTGAACAGGCCACTTGATGATGTCTCATCTATGACAATGCTGGCTTGGATCTTTTCTTCAACGTGACCCACGATAGGCTCAACGCATCCCTTCTGGCAAGCTGGTGTTTTTCCCGTTCCAGAAGGAGCAGTAGCGATAAGATGAAGATTTGCCTTCTCCTCGTAGGAGCCAAAAAGCTTAACCGTTGTATGACCAAGTAAAGAACTCGTAGACACCAAGGAAGAACAAAGCAGCATCTCGCTCGTCGTGCCATTGCTGCATGCAAACGCCGAAAGCCATTGACGAACACGTTGGGGTACAATTTCGTCGATAGAAAGTCGAATTTGGCCCAGCTGAGATTCCAGTTCTGTGGTAGAAGTGACATTACTTTGTGTGTCCATAATGCTCCGACGAAAATCGAAAACTAGTGGGTTAGGACCGTTTAAAGTGGCTATGTACGTTTTAAAGCGTTTATATAGCTGGACGATGGCGGGAATAATGCAGACAGGCGCGTTGGTCAGCGGATGTATTCTGGCGGGAAAAGTTCGGCCCTTAATGTCCCAACTGGCCCAAGTGACACTAAATGACCGGGAATAATGGCCTAAATGCTCCAAATGGCCCTAGTGACTCAACTGGCCTAAGTGGCCCAAGTGACCCAGCTGGCCTAAATACCAAATGGCCCAAGTGACCCTACTGGACTAAGTCGCCCAGGTGACCCAACTAGCCTAAATGGCACAAGTGACCCAACTGACCCAAATGGCCCAAGTGACCCAGCTGGCCTAGGTGGCCCACTTAGCCTAAATGGCAAAAGTGACCCAACTGGCCAAATAAACCAAACTGGCCATCCAAACATTTCTATGACTCAAGCCACCCTATCTTTCGGTCGACTAGTGTCCCGAATTTTTTTGTTAATTAGTTTTCACGCTATGTTGTGGTTGGTAACGCAATTTTCGTTAACCGGTACACGAGGACACGACCCGCAGACACTCGATCTCATTTGCAAACGTTTGCTCGGCTATTTTTAGTTCCAAGGCTAACTTCTCGGCCAGCGATTTCTTTCTTAAAACGGAACGTTTACTTGAAGTAGTAGACTCACTTGGCGTAAAGAGTCGAGGTGTTTCACCTTCTCCTCTGTTTGAGGCACTCATCTTGGCGCGGCTTGAATGACTCTTTCACAATAATATAATAATAATAATAATAATAATAATAATAATAATAATAATAATAATAATAATAATAATAATAATAATAATAATGGCATTTCGGGCAGTATATCCACAGGGTGGCTCTTCGCCTGCCCGATGCTAACTAAATTTACAATTGTAAAATGGTTAAGAGATATCCAAAAATTTATATATATGTGTAAAAGAGATAAAATTGTGTTTTAAGATATGCTAAAATAAATAAATGAATAAATAAATAATTAAAATTATGCCAGATGTTCTAAAGCTCTCTTAAAAATAATGTTTTTGGTGTCTTTACAAAATTTGATATAGTCTTGGCAGCACCTCACGTTGCTGGGCAACGTGTTAAATAAACCTGCAGTCTGGTCCTGTAGAGTATTATTAATTAAAGATCTCTCTAACTGAATGCTGTTACTAGATCTTAAGCATCTTTCGTGTTGAAATACATTAACCACAGGGTTCGATGATAATTACACGCAGTTACACGGCTGACTTACAGCTTGGCTCGGCGATTTCGATCAATATCCGGCTGGGTGAACCAAATTTCGCTGCTGGACGACGATTAAACTTGGCTGGTTTGTTTAAGACAACTTTATTCGCGGGTTTTACACTCAGAACAACATCGCTTTCACCGCTCACGTTTTACAAACTCAACTCATGATCTAACACGCGCGCACGTGACCCCTAGCAACCAGCTGGCCTGTCATTCGTAACATGGCAACACGACGGGAAAGCGGGAGGCACGGATAGCACTTGACGCTGGGTTTCCCAACTAGACGAATTTATGTACGCTCTTTGTAAAAGGAGAAAAGGCTGATAAGCACATACTATCGGGCGCCGTTTGTAAAGAAAATGATTTAGCTTAATTTTGTCGTTTTTTTCGTTATTTACTTAATAAATTTTTGTGATATGATATCATGCGTTAAGGATTTGATATATTAAATCCTGATTTCAAATCATGCGCTTATGATTTGATATAATAAACTATTATTTCAAAGCATGTGCTAATGATTTGATATAGCCTGATTTCAAATCATAAGTTTATGATTTGATATAATAAATCCTGATTTCAAATCATAAGTTTATGATTTGATATAATAAGTCCTGATTTCAAATCTTGCGGTTATTATTTCAAATCACGACTTACTGATTTGAAATCATAGCTCATTCGTTGACTATTTGACGTCCGGCGGATGATGGTAAATTTAATCGCTTATTTAAAACCAAGAAAAGCCTTATTTCAAATAATAAATCATTATTTGATATCAGTAAAACCATGATTTAATTTAATAAGTAATAAGCAACTGCAGCGCGTCCTTGTGATTTGGCACGTGAGTTACTAACGCGGGAGTATATCGCAAAGATGACACACAACCAGAGAGCATCTAGACAGCTAATCCGGTGACCAAAGATTTACTCACGCGGGCAGCCCAAGGCCCCAAGCGGCTTTACAGTTTCACCTTCCACGAAAACATCCACGCACCACATTATCCTTGGGATAACTTGATGTCATATCTAAAAATAACTTGAGCGGGATTTTCCTTATCCTTTCTTGCTCGCAAGTAGTTTACGGGACGTCTTATAAAAAGAAACTGATAAAAATTATAGTTGTCTGCGACAAAAAAATGAGAGAACCCCAATGAAAAACCTTAACCAAATCTTTCATCCAAATAAAGACACTACGAAAATTTATAACCGCGTCAAGTCGACAGTTCCTAGGTATCAAACCCAGAATAGGTTTTTGCACCTTCCCGTCACTTAAGTGAGTAAACCCTCCCGCTCACGGAGGTTTTCATTGTCTTTCCAGGCGTTCGGTAGTTGAGGAACAGCGCAAGCACAACTAATTGAACGCCTGCGAGGGGCTCACTATCTAATACGAAAAAAAAAAATATATATATACATATACATACGCGACCCAACTGGGACAAGAATCTTAGCTATGCGAAAGATGTACGCAGACTGTACACTGTTAAGCCCACACTGGCCAGTGGATCCTGCGAGTCCATGGACTGCTATCAGAGAAGGAACAGTGCACCGTGTTTTTTTTGCACAGCCAACGAATTCCAAACAAGTTGCGATGACGGGGACACATCGTAATTGTTAAATGAGACTCTTCAACTTCAAAAATGCCTAAAATATTGCACAAATTGAAGGATGATTACTTTGCGGAACGACAAAGAACAAACAGCTTGACCAAATAAGGTTGGCAATTGATGAATTTTTAAGAACGATTCATTCAAATCATTTGTATTACTTGCAGCAATAGGATCTGCACAACTGGAATAAGACATATTTCTAGCTCATAAACGTAATAAGGAGGAGGACCAGAATACGGAGGAGGGGGAAATGGCTCAACAAAAAGTTGGGACGAGGGAGGAATTGGTGAAAAAAGAAGGCAGGAGGGAGAAAAGGAAATGCTGGGAGTAGGAAGAACTGGATGGACCTGGATGGGAAAATAGTTTTATGGAATATTTAAAGTAGGGAGGAGAGAAAAATTGGTTTAAAAACTAGGGAGAAGGGAGATTTACCTTCCTGTTCCCCCCCTTCCCCTCCCGTATAACGTAAAAATCGGCTTGCAAATACAGCCGGCTATAATCGTATATTTCGGAGAAGGGTTGAGGCCGCCAGGCCTCACCACTAAGAACTCTTTAAGGGATGCTCGCATAGATTTCATTTAGGTAAGAGTGTCGGAACTGCAAGGAGTTGTTCTTCTTCGAACAGATAAAGAATAACAATATTTAACTGCCTTAGCGGTAGTTCGCCTTGACAATAACCCTGACTTTTGAAGGTAACCTTGAATTTTCAGCAAGTTTTCAATTACAAATTAATTCCCGTCCAAACTAAACTAAACTCACACCCGCTTATTTGAAATTTGGTGCTTTTTAGGGCCTATACAGTGATCGATAATGCTTAGTTAGGCCTGCAATACTAAACGCTCTACCTGCACGAGCAAGCAACAGTTTGGATTCACTGTCCACGCCAACATCGTCATTTACTTTACAAAATGTCAGATGGCCATTTTGCACTGGCCGATCGTTATGCACTCCACATTTGTAGGACTTTCTAAACTGGAGCCGGAATTACCACCGACCAAAGTCGAGTACTTACAAAACGCCATGGCAACGCGCGTAAGCGTGTTTCTCGGGAAACAAGCAGTTATTCCAATCCGGACAGCGTATTATCTCTTGGTGCGATTGACCAGAAAACCTTTTTTGGTAAAATTCTATTAGAATACACCGGTGGGGAGAAGTCCCCAGGACTATTCGCTGTGAAAAGTCCCTTTCAGAGTTTACATGAGGGGACTGGTTGCGGAGGATTGTTCCCTCGTGTGCAACTACGTACGTTTTGCAAATGGCGTAATACATTAGAACACTTTAAGGCCCGGTTTAAACGTTGCATTTTACATGGGCCGAATCTAATAATAATATGAGTCGGCCCGAATTTAAAAGTTCGGCATTTGATTTAAAATTGCTGAGCGTGAGCGACGTGTTCATTCCCTGACTCCGTTTCAACTTTCCCATCAATACGGCTGACAATGATAAGGAGCACATTTTCCGTTTAGATCGTTAATACTTTTCAAACACCATTTATTCGCGCAAACAGGATGAAGCGATTTACCATGCAGATGGCAGTGCATTACCTCTTAAATTCTGATTTTCGTTTCACTTTCAAGTTCATAGACTTCACTCTCCATCTTCTATGTAACTTTGCTGAAGAGAAGTAAGACCCCCCGCATACACTAGTATCCTCAACAGTCGCTTCCCTACTCCGCATGTCATGTAGCATAGAGCGGTTGCTTGATGGCAGAAACATAATTGGTTTTGCATGACTACGTTACACGATTGGAGCAAAGCAAGAACCACACACACTGGTATCTTCAACAGCCTTCCTTCTACATCTCCTACTGCAATTGCCGCCGAAAATTCCCTTCATCTTGTTGTGCGCATGTCATAAAGCACAAAACTGTGGAGTTATGGGTATAATATAACTTAACATTTATGAATTAGATTCGGCACATGTAAAATGCGGCGTTTAAATCAGCTGTCGAACTTCAGTCAGAATATTCGACTGAACTCGCATTTCATTCAAATATGTCGCATTTAATTGATTTAAACGTTGCATTTTAGATGCACTTAATTCGGCAATTAGATTCTGCCACTTCTCCGTAGGCCTTATTGGTGGAATCTCCGAAAACGTGCATGTAAATGAGCTCCGCTCCATCCTAATGGAAAGTACGATCAGGGAATTTGGATAAGCGGGACGGTTTCCAACTCCTCAAACCATGTCCACCACTGAGGTTTAAGCTCCTCTAGCAATTGGCTGTCCCAGCTTACCTTCTGTTTCCACAATCCTTGCAATATCATTTTGGCTCTCCCTGTGAATGGCTCATATAATCTAAGTGGATCAAACACTTTTGCAGCAATACTCAAAACGCTTCTCTTTGTGATCTGGTCATGAAGCGCCTTAGTCTCTGACACGACTTTCATTAAAGGGAAACTGATTGTGTCGGCATTTGAATCCCACTCCAGGCCCAGAACTTTCGGCTTTTTCAGTAGCAATGGTATTTTCAGCCACCAACTTCTCCTTCAGTTTACTTGAGTTAGTGAGGTTCATTCCTGCACTAACCAAGCGATGTCGTGAATGACGGTAATAGTGCTCCGCGTCGTCATCGTCACTAACTCCAGAGAGGACATTATCCACGTACATGGAGTTCTTCAGGTCCTCTGCGACCCAATCATCCTTTTGCTTGTGTAGGTGATGCCTCAGGGTTGCTTCAAGGAGAACTGGTGAGGGAGATGCTCCAAACAACACTCGACGAAATCTATAGCATTCAATGTTCCTTTCTACATCGATTGGCTCTTGAAGGTTCTTAATCCATAGGAACCTTGTTGCATCTCGGTCGACTTTCGTTAATTCAACTTGGAGAAAGGCCTTTTCGATGTCTGCTGTCATGGCTATCTGAGGAACTCGAAACTTCATCAACAACGCACTCAGGTCTGGTAGAAGTGACGGTCCACCGTGAAGACAATCATTTAGACTGGGAGCATCAGATGAGGTTCTTGCAGAGGCATCGTAGACGATTATTATCTTGGTTGTGACTCTTTCTTCGTTAATAACAGGGTGATGAGGGATTTAGTGCAGGGTTCCAGTGTGACGGTAAGGGTTTCCCACCTTTTCAATGAACCGTTCTCTTAACTGGCTGTGGATGATTTGATCATAATTCACGAGTTGCTCTGGATTTCTTCCCAGACGACCCACTAATGTACGCAGTCCCTTCTCATTAAGTCCCAGATTAAATGGCAGTGGCGGCCTATCTTGTTTTCATGGTAACTCACTGACCGTAAACAAATTCAGCAAATACCGCAACATCGCAAAACAAATTCACCAAATACCGCAATACTTCAATACCGAGTGGAAACTCGATGTCACACCGAAACCATAATACTCTGTGTGTTAAGTTTAGAGTAACTGATAGCAATGAAGAATTTGTTAGTAAACGTTAAGTTTGGTAATTTCCGATTTAGAGATTATAATCAAAATTCGTAATATCTATCGGCGTATTGGCTGATAATTAACTAACATTAACTTACTCTTTTCCGATTAAGGGAATGTTCAATTGGAGACTAGAAAAGACTCGGAAAACGTTGGAGAACTTTGAGGATACTTTATATATGTCTGAATTTATGAAACCGTGCTAATTTCAACACAACCACCCTGACATTTTCCAAGAAAACACACAGGCTTTTTCACTCAATCAAGCACAGGCACTCTGTCAACACACAGCCTACTCACCCACCTTGCTTGTGTCTGGCTGGCTGGCTGCCGGCCCCTAAGGCTGCAGGGCATTGCTGGCCAAGGCTGTCCTGCAAAGAAAATGAGCAGTTTTAACTGAGGAAAGTGCCTCTCTCTATGACCCTCCCCCCCTCCCCGCTGGGGTTAGGTCCTGGCAGCCCCGCTTGGTATCAGCTGGTAGCCAGGTCCCAGGGCTATCTTCTCCCACCATCCTTGACGGAAGCCCACCTGGCTTTTCAAGCACCGCAAAGGCCTCCCCGCCAGCTATCGCCTGCAGGCAGGCGTGAACGTTTTGCCTTAAATTTGACACGGTTTTCATAAATTCACACATATATATACTGTCCAAAATGCCAAAACACCGCATCATGCAGGTTCAAAATACCGCAAAAAATTGTCTAATACCGCAATACCACAGCCTGTGAACGCAGACGTGTTTCCGGCTGTCACTTGGTTCGGCGGAACCAAGTGACAGCCGGAAATACGCCTGCAATACCACAAACCCCAATGTCTCTCCTCAAGGACGAAAACAATGTGTTCATATTGTTCACGATCAACCTCAAAGCTAATTGGTTTTCTTCAACCATTATGTTTCCAAAATAAAAGTCCGCCTTTCGTCAGGCGCACCATTTCGTAGCTGAATTTTGAAGCCAAAAAACAACAAAGTTTTCAAGATTGTTGTATACCAAACAAAATTTAATTTTTTTGACGATGGCGTTCAACAACAATTCTGATATTGCAGCAGCGTTAAACGAGTGTTCTTCCGTTCAGGAGTAGGAAAATTGGATTGGTTCCGTCAGGATTACTGAAGAGTAAGCCGTCTTCTCTCTCCGATGTAAGGTCCCTGCTGGACCTTACACTGGAGCGTGACTGGAGGGAAAAGTGTCTGCCTCCCTTACAAGTCCTTCTAATTTCTAGCGCCCATTTAAAAAAAATCTGTCTTAAAGGATATAAACCTAAAATCCTACATGTAAGCAAATTTGTTTTATGTTCTTTCCACGTCTGATAACATCGTGCATTGCCAATGACTGTTCAGTGTGTTCTTGAGAAGCACGTCACGTGGCCAGCTGTAGCAAAAGGCATACCGTAAATCCTCGAATTAGCGCCCCCTGGAATAAGCGCCTCCTTCAAATAAACGCCCCTCCTATCAGCCAAAATTTAACATAACCGCCCCCCACCCTCGAATAAGCGCCCCCCTCCCCTCCCCCCATTTCGTGGACGAGTAATGAGACAACAAAGGATGTATAGTTTTCGTCATGTAGTATTAGCTTTGTACATTGTTTCAGTTTGTCAACACGTTTCGTTTGGAAAAAAATTACAAGTACTAACGGTGCCGCGATTTAAACTTTAGGATCAGCGTTTTATGTCGATAAACAGCTAATGTTGCTGTTTATGCGGATATGCTGTATTAAAAAATGAACATGTCAGGCCACGATTTGGGAAAAATTTAATAAGCGCCCACCCACCCCCTACCCCCTCGATTAAGCGCCCCCATCGAATAAACGCCTTCCGTCTTCTCGTTAATTTGAAATAACCGCCCTGGGCGCTAATTCGAGGATTTACGGTATTGGATGATACCATTGGAAGTGAGTTTATCAAGTTAATGACAGAGTTTTGAGTGTCACCTGCTCTTCAAACGCCCTCGTGAATCCTAATTAAACCACAACAGCCAGGCTTCACGCTCACAACCGTGCACCTGTCATTATAATCTTCTTATATTCAGTCTTCTAAGCAGGGAAATGCGTCTAGCTCACGTTCAGTATGGATCCCTAGAAAACACTGCAAAAATGCGCGTGCTGAAAGCCTATTTCTATGTGTCCCGTTCCTGCAATTAATGTTCCTGTGTTCATTTATATATTCTTCTCCGTTGCAGTTCAAGAACACCAACCAATTCTAAGTATGCGTTGCAGATTTAAGCGCAGGTCTCATACAAAGTTTGCCTTTATGGTCTTCACGGTTTTCGCCATCGGGGTTCTCTTTGGAAACGTGTTCACTCCATTACCACTGGATCATCCGGATCAAGAGGATGGACTGCCAAATATCGTGACGGAAACCTCAAAATGGAATCGGTTTCTGGGTGAGTAAACTAAAAGTTCCATAAACCTAAATGCTCTAAGGGCCGATCCGCACTAGCAGACAAAATTGTAAAATTAAGAATCGTAAATATAAACGCAGTGGTTGCGTCTATCGCCAGCAGGTCAGATCGATTGAAAGAAATTTATTTTTCTTGAAACTAAAGCTGCTCATTTTTAGGCGATGATGACAACTGTGAATGAAGTCAACAACGATAAAACAAAGGTACCGGATGAATTTATTTTTCGTAGTGTTTCGCCCGTTTTTTTTTTACTGCAATCTGCCGAACTCGATAAGTAAATTGATTGACAATCGATGTACCTGTAAGCTTATTATTAAAACTACGGGTGCATACGTTTATGCACAAGAACAATTGCGTCTGTGTTTTTATGTTTTAGTCCATTATTTTGTAGTCCTTATTATTCACCTCTGAAAATTATACTAAAACAATTATTCGCCTCAGGCTCAGTGAACATTGGTGAATATCCACCAATGTTCACTTCGCCTTTGGCGAATAATTGTTAAGAGGCCCGGCGCCTAAGAAACGACCGATGATTTCCGGCTAAAAAATAAAATCGGCCGATTTTTATCTCCCAAGCAGAGGTTACCGAATACTATCTAAAAATGAATTTCTTTTGTTTCAGTTTCGCTTTAAACCAAAAATATCGAGCCACAAACTTTTTCCGTCTGATAGCAGCAAAATCAGGCCGAAAATAAGCCCCCGCAAAAAACTGTTCAGAAATTACTATCGCAACGCAAAATAATGAGAAAACTACACAGTGTTGAAGAAAAAGGCCTTTTAATGCAATATCATTCGATAAACATCAAAAAACTGCCGAAGCGATTAAAAAATAGAGTTTCAAATAATGCATACTAAATTAGATGGAGCGTTGGAGCTGATTTTAAAATAATTATTTCTCAAAAGTTCAACGCTTTTGAAAGCAATCACAGTGATGAATTAGACATTGGAGGGATATACATCACGTTTCTGGAAAAACATTTTTCGGCCAAGGTATATTGACTTTGTACAAAGCGTTCAAAGTTACCGTGTTTACCGTTATCCTGCTACTTCGGCGAAACACTTCTCTTTTGCCAATACAGCCGTGGATAGCGTGGTAAACGCCACTTTAAACCTTGCTAGGCATTCAAAGACCATCCTAAGTAGAAGGACGTAGAATTAAAAGAGAAAGGAATACGAAAAATACGCAGAAAAAGAAAATAAAAACTCGAAATTACCATCTGCTAACGAAAGTTGAATCTGGAAAATGTCGTGGCGTGACAGCGGCCTAAGCACTAGGCTAAGAGAAATCTCAAACTCTCATCAGTTTAAACATTGATATTGGCAGTGGCAATGTCTGAGGCAAAGTCATTTGTAGACCTTTTACTTTAAACACATTCAAGGAAGTTAAACAAGACCAAAATCGTGTTGTCGTGTTGTCCCATTGTCTACAAAATAGATCCACACAGTACATATTTAATCTTTGATTTGTAAGTTGAACAAGAATTTGCCGGTATCGTGTCAACTTAGGAGTTTCTGCATGTGAACAACGATTAAATCATCGGAAAAATCTGATTTTGATAATTTCATATTATTTCTGCTTATTTGGCGAATTTCCAGAAGTTCTTGAAAGAAAAGTCTTTGTACGCCCTTGCATACGGTGGGAAAAACTGTCCTGTCCTGACAAAGTCCTGAAATAAATGTACGTTAGCAGGAAAGGCACTAAAGTCGGACAACTTTTCTCACTGGAGACGGCATTGAATATTCACGAAACGGAATTTATAATGTCAAAAACCGTATCAGATTGTAGAAAGTGGAAAATATGAAGCT
The DNA here is from genome assembly GCF_042242905.1 of Orbicella faveolata. NCBI lineage: Eukaryota > Metazoa > Cnidaria > Anthozoa > Scleractinia > Merulinidae > Orbicella > Orbicella faveolata. The sequence continues at coordinate 8,980,687 of NW_028301542.1, forward strand.
TTTTTTTGTCTCCAACGGTTTTAATTTGGCCAGAAATGAAATGTGTCGCCCGTGTTCGGCAACTCGCTCGTCACTCGTGGAGTATCGCTAAGTAGGAAAATAGTTATATCATTTTGAACAAAATATGTTGTTCCTCGTCAAATCAAACCCAGAGTGCTCGAGCTTAGTATTAGGAGAGGCCAGAGCAACTTGGGCATTTTCTTTCTTTTTGTTTCTTGCCGTGAGAAAAAGACTATTATCGTGTCGTTTCGGCGGGACAGGTCGGTTTTGACTTTCGATCGCACTGCAGGGGCAGCCTGACCGTATGCGAGGATGTGACGTGTTCAAGTAGCCTATTCGCCTAAAACAGCGCGCGCAATTTCTAGTCACCCCTTTCTGATTCCCAAGTCACTTCCAGACCTAAGTCAAGGCACACGAAAGTCACTTAAGTACTTTTCTTGATCTTCACAGGAAAACAGCCTTCTATTTGCTTGGAAAGAAAGATCATAAACAGTTCCACAATAACTAGACTGGGAAGCTACCCTAAAGGAAAAGGTGAGATTAGAATATTACATTTCAAATGCTATGTAGCTACGGTGCTGTGCAATGAACATTAGTCAAGACAATATGAAGGGTAAGAGAGTTAATTACCCTTTTATGCTCTAGTTGGATCCAGTCCTCCCGTGGATAATCTTGTTGCTCAAACTTCGTAGCTGTTTTCGTGGATCTAGAAAATGCGTGTAGACACTTTGGCTGATCACGTGCTTGTTTTTGGCCGTCAATCTTTAAAGCTATACTTCTTTTAAAAAACATCCCTTCCATAAGAAAGTCTTGGAAGTGTAAATGCAACCCGTTTTGTTTCCATTTTAGGCTTTCTTACAATTGGAATCTCATCAATTGCTCGTCCTAGTGGAGATAACTACCTTATTAGAACGATCCAAGGCTTGATAAACCAGACGAGTGACGAGGACAGGCGCGAAATCTTCGTAGTGATATTCCTCGCCGACTTTGATGAAGCAGCTAAATCTGCCACTTTGGTGGGGTTGTCGAATCGTTTCAGGAAATATATTGACCAAGGTTTTATCCGTGTAATTTTTGCACCAAACGAGTTTTACCCAGCGCTCTCGAATATGAAAACGAAATTTCGCGATAATCCGCAGAGGATCTTTTGGCGCTCAAAGCAGAACGTGGATTTTGCATTTTTAATGTGCTATTGCCACGGTCTCTCGCAGTACTATCTTCATTTAGAAGACGATGTACTTCCAGCGCCAAGCTTTTATCCCAAGCTCCGTGATTTTATCTCATCGGTTAAGACAACTTGGCCCAGTCTGGACGCTTCCTTCATGGGACACGTAGCCAAAATTTATCACGCCAACGACCTGGAGAATCTTGCCACCTATTTTTACCTCATGTACGACGAAATGCCCGTAGATTGGTTGATTATATTTTGGCGACAGATTAAACATGATGGACATTACCTCAGTTTTCCTCCAGCTTCCCTGTTTCAACATATTGGAAGTCATTCTTCTTTTGCGGAAAACAAGGGCCGTGATACCACCGCATCAAGGGAAAAATATTTTGACCAGTACGATCTCAAATACAAGGGTTTGAATCCTTTGGCTAACGTCAGCAGCCAAATGACGTCTAGTTATGGACATCCTCAAGATGCTTACAACAGAGGTTATGGCTATTTCAGGACCAAGAAAGTCAAGAAAGATGACTTTATTATTGTCCAGTTTACTCGAGCAGTGTCTATACGTAAAGTGTTCGTTGATACAGGCTCTTATATTGCTCCTGATGATTACCTTCGGTCGGCTGTTTTGCAAGCAAGTTTTAACAATAAAAACGAACTGCAGACAAATGCAAATGGAATTAAAACTTGTACAGTGTTTGAGACAATTGGAAATTTCCAACACGGGAAAGTCGAAGTCACTTTCAATGAAAGTAATAAAATGACATCTTGTTTACGGGTGTTGGTGACACAAGACCAGACTAACTGGGTTTTCTTCAGGGAGATTGATGTTTGGCAAGTTTAAACTCAAGTCTTTGTACTCAGGCCCTAGTTCAGTTTCAAATTTGCAGAGAGGATTATTATAGGCAAGAGACTATCTCGTTTTCCTCATTAATAATAACAATAACAACCACGACAACAATAGAGGTAGTCATACATATTAACAGGATTGTTTTTAAAGTTTTGCGTAGAGATCAAGATAGAGTTGTAAGAACAGCAATGATTAATTCTTATGGAAATGGAGGGTTAAGGGTGTTAGACCTTGAGACTGATAAAATCTCTCAGATTGTCGGCTAAAAAGGTTGCATGCCAGTGAAAACGCTGGCTGGAACTGCTACCTCACTCATATGCTTTAATCATTTGGAGGTGTCTTTCTTTTTCACTCTGACTATGATCCTGAGGATTATAATATATCAAATCAATTCTATGCCGAGTTGATTAAGTTCTGGGCTGAGTTTAGGAACGCCGTCTCTGATAAGGACAATAAAAGCTCAATTATGTGGAATAAAAACATAAGGATAGATGGCAAACCTGCTTTTTCTATAAAAAAAAATTATTTGAAAAAAACATAACGTTAATCAGTCAACTAGGTTTATCAGTCAAAGAACAATTTGGATTGATTGGATGTTATTAGACAAGAAACGAATATTAGTTGTAATTTCTTAGAGTGGTCTGGTTTAAGATCGGCAATACCCTATTTCTTGAGGAAGGATGATGGTGACAGTAATATAACAAAGTTGGGTTTTTTTCGTAATTCTCTATTTTCCAATTGCCCATAATTCACTCTGTCTGCCCCCCAAATTTTGCATAAACTATTGTTGTGAAATACTCTTGGAAGGTCTGCATATTCCCGAGAGCATTTCACAACAATAGTTTATGTAAAATTTGGGGGGCAGACAGAGTGAATTATGGGCAATTGGAAAATAGAGAATGATGCTTTGTACGACGTAAGTTTGGCCAAAAGCAAACAGTACTATAATTTGTTAATTCAATTAAAAGCTACCTTACCAAACGCTGCAAAAAAGCTAGCTGAAGGATAAATTTAACATCAGATATGAGGATTATCTAAGGTATACCTTCTACCAATAAAAGTTTGCATAGAAACGTCTTTAAGAAATTTTCAGTTTAAGGTGACTCAAAACAGTTTCCAGCCCTTAGATTTTGATAAGTTGTTATATTCACTCTTTATCACTTGGTGCTACAATCATGGTATCACAAAACTGTCCAATCATTGGTGGACACGTTGTTATCATTTTCGTGAGACAAAACGTTACCATAGCAACAGTATGATCTGCTAAAAATACCCTTAATTACAGCTCTAGGGGCTTATAATTCAAAAACTGCACGGTGAATTTTTTATATTATCAAATTTTAGTAAGCATGATAAGACGCAACTTTTGGCAAAGTTTAAAAAAATTCCGTACATAGGGTTCAGAGCTTCCTTAAAGGGTATTTTAAGCGGGTCATACTGTTACTATGGTAACGTATTGTGTCACGAAAATGATAACAACGTGTTTACCAATGATTGAGCAGTTTTTTGATACCATGATTGTGGCATCCAGTGATAAAGATCAAGAGTGGTTGTAAGGACCCATCAAAATCTAACCGCTAGAAACTGTTTTTAGCCACCTTACGGTACTTAACTATACAACTTGTACAAATGTTCTTTTGAAAAAATGGGAGTAGTAGACTCAGACATTTGTTCTTTCTGTGGATTAAGTAGAGTAGATAGAACATATAATAAAATGACTCATTACAAATTTTATTTATGTGGGAGTTCATGGACAGCTTGTCATCGATATAAGAGCGTAGGTCCCTAACAACTGACGATCTCATAACATCAATGTTTCCCACGATAATCGAAGAAATATTAACTTAAGATAGCTGTTGTCGGGTTCCTATCATAAGAAATTCCGTTTTTTCATCATTGAGAAGGAGTTTGTCGTGGTCCATCCATGAGCGAATGGCCTTAATGTAATTTTGGGCGGCAGTTATAGCACCTTGTTGTCTTGACAACTCATTCGGCCTGAAGGAGAGATATAACATTGCACAGGAGAATAATATTCTTCACACTTTTCATAAGAAATAGAAGTTTAAGCCTTTGACGCTTTGATATGTAATTAGACTAGCATTAATTTTCAGCGTCTTACATTAACCATGTGACCCAGGTTTTTTCTTAAAAGTATATGCAGTGTATTGTGTGTGCGTGTTCAACACGCACGCACAATTCACTGTATCTACACAAAAAGTTTTTGTGTAAATATGTGTGTGGTGACCGTAAATTCCTGTATACTTAAATTTTTGTAAATTTACACGAAGCAATGCATAAATAAAGACAGGAGGGAAAAAAGTCATCATCAAACCTAACAACAACAACAACAACAACAACAACAGTGACAAGAAAACAATAGCAACAGTAACAACATTAAAAACAACAACATCATTATCATCAACAAATCAACAACAGCAGGAGTGACAAGAATAATAATACCAACAGCAATAACATCAACATCGTCTTTAACAGCAACAACAGACCGCAATTATTTGGTCCTTTCTATTATACAGAGGAAATATTTCGCAGTTATGAAACGGCGACGTTTTTGGCCCTTTCTTTTATGCAGAGGAAATATTTCTTAGTTATTAAACGGCGAAGTTTTTGTCCTTTCTGCTATACAGGAGAAGTAGTTCGCTGTTATAGGCCCTTTGCAGGATCCGGTCACATGGTACGGAATTAATTACGCTGGGACGCAAGTTACACAGTGGGACTTTCAAAACAAAAGAACTCGTACCACTCCAGCCCGACTTTGCTTTGTTATGAAAGTCCCACTGTGTAACTTGCGTCCCAGCATAATTAATTCCGTACCATGTGACCGGATCCTGCAAAGGGCCTATTAAACAGCGAACCGTTTGGCCCTTTCTATTACACAGAGATAATATTTCGCAGTTAATTAGCGGCGAAGTTTGATCGGTCATAAATTAAAAAATAATTTTTACTATTTTTAAAGAGAGAAATAGGAATCGAGAGTGAACAATCTAATTGTTCTAGTAGAATTCTAACTGAAATTAAAGCAAATAACGAGTTTCCAAATATTTTTCTACGCATTATTGAACTTTACGCTCTAACAAAATCGCACTTGTCCAGTTGTCCTTGGTAAATTTTCAGTTGTTTACGTGCGCGCACCCGTTTTTCAATAATTTCAAGTTTTTGAAGTCAAGAAATCGTTGATGTCCTTCTTCTAGTCTTTTCAGGAATTAAGTTATCCACTTACATCTAAACATTCTTCCAAAACTTCGGAAAAACGATAAAAATGTCGCATTTCGTGGACGACCGACAGCCACTGCAGTTTAATTAAACAATAGAGTGTTTCTGTCGAGGAACTATCGGTTGATAGTTGCCCCGCGGAAATTTGATGTTCTTAAAACAAATATTTGCCCGAGAAGCGAAGCTTCGAGGGCAAATATGCTAGTTTTAAGAACATCAAATTTCCGCGGAGCATTTGCATTACCACACCAAGTGTTCATCTCGCTTGTCCAAAGGAGACTCAGTCGTGGAAATGATAAATCAGTTCTGTTTTTGTTTCGATTATTAGAGTTTGCAGGCCGCACAACACTTGTGTCCAACTCTTTTCCTTTTCTTTACCGCATTTGCTCCAGACAAGTAGCTCTAACTAACCTACATACATTCGAATTTTTTCGTTCTTCCCCAACATTTCGTCCGCCATTTTGAAAGCTCGTGGGCTATTAAGCCTGGCTTGCATGCAACTACCGGTTTTTTTTCTGGAATCGGTGTGTTGAACGCCTCATCAGGCATGGTTTAGCTCAGTAACCGACGGCAACGATAGGGTGTAAAAGTACTCACGAGTGACCAAGAGTGACCAAGAATGACCACGAGTGACCACGAGTGAGATTACATCAAAAAATGTCAGTGATGTAATTATGACGTCAGTAAGAAGTCATTGTGAGGTCTTATCATTAAATAATGACCTTACCACCAAACTAAGGCTCTTTGCAGGTGTAGTAATCAAATATTAGAGCAATGGCTGTGCTTCACAATTTGATTTTTTTCCTTTTCAAATATTAGCTGCTTTTTTATTTGTGCAAGGGAAGAAAAATTCGCCCGATTTTACTTAAAACTGCGCGCGGACTTTGCATGCTTTTTTTGATCGAATAACAGATAAACCATTCTAGCCGGAAAATACAGCCTTTTGGCAACCTCCAAAACTAGGTGGAAAAGCTGGTACAGACTGGACTGCGTTACACCGCGTGAACGTAACTAGTGATCACTAGTGTAACTAGAACATGTCCGATAATTTTTAGCGACGACTCAAGATAAAGGAGGTGTCTCCTCTATGTCCTTCCCTTCCCTTCCGGAGATTTTTAAAATCGTGGTATGTGGACTATAGATTTCAGATTGCATGCCATAAAATGAAATTGAAAATAAATTGAAAGCAAGTTGAAACATAAATTTTGCGAGTTGCAGCTAGGCAAATGGCCACGATTTGTTGTCAGAAAACTAACTTACCCCCGAATTGTACAGCTTATCAAAACGCCGTCAGTGATTTGTGGTCAGAATGATTTATTCGACGTTTCAAGGTTAACATTTTTCAATTGTGAAAACAAGACTTAAACTCGCGCAATTTAAACAAATACAAATACAAATACAAACATCTGTTATTCGATCAAACAAAACTGGCAAAGTCCGCGAGTGAAGTTTTGAGCCTTTATACTTCGTTTAATAAGATCACTCGGATTTTCTTACCTTTCACAACTGAAAAAAGATTACAAATGAAGCATGAAAGAACAGGAGGTCAACAGCCAATATTTGGAAGAAAAAAAATCGAATTGTGAACGCACAGGCAGTGCTCTCAACACTATTAGATAGCTTAAGTGTGGTCACTGGTCAGGTCATTATTTGATGAAATGACCTCACAATGACTTCTTAATGACGTCATGATAATTTTTTGACTTAATCTTAACCGTGGTCACTCGTGGTCACTCGTGGTCATTCGTGGTCACTCGTAGTCATTCGTGGTCACTCGTGGTCACTCGTGATCACTCGTAAGTACTTTTAGACCCTACCGACGGCAACCGACGAAAAGCAAACGTTGTCGCGACATCTTTGCAGCAAGTGTTGATGCATTCCGCGCGTAAAGAAGAGAAAAATAGACAAAGATTCCTCCTAATGTAAGTAGGTTTCAAGTCAACGGGCAAAAAAAGCTAAATAAACTCATGTTTAGGTAAAGAAATCCCGGACTGCTGTTTCCAGTTCATCGTCAAGTGCCGTAAGCGTTTCCTTTCTATTAGAAGCTCAGTAGCTTAGTAGCAGCATACAGACAGGCCTAACTAGAATAGGACCTACCACAAATAGAGGGAAAAAAAGTCATAATTGAGGTCCATGGAGAAGAAAAGCAAATGTTAGAATTTAAAGCGGTCCCGAATAAGAAGAAGTACCGGTAAACATCTACGTAGCCGGGCTCCGCGGCAGATGCCGTTTCATTGAGGTTTTTTGTGCGAGAAGTGGCTCAGCGAGATATCAAAATTCTCTTTCCACTATTCATCTTCAAAGCTTTACATTTAAGGAGAATTTGGCTCCACACCACCACGAGCAAATTGCGTTCGATCGCCATTGGAGTAAAGTAAGAAATTTTATAATTTCCCAATAGTTTCCGTGCAACATTGCGGCACTTGCTTTCCGAGAAAACTTCAAACCGTCCGTTGTATGCGGCCTACTTTAGTTAATAAGTTCCGTCTAAACAGCTTCTTTAATAACTGCGTTTTAGTTACGAAACCTCGGTAAGCAGTAACCGTTGTAAACCTCTCTCGTGAAAACACGGCAACAGTGTCAAAGTCCATGCCAGTTTAAGAGGTCCCTGTACTAACTATGATTTGTTGATTCGTTGCGTGACAGCGCCAGTTTCCGTACACTCAAATTTCGTGCTAAATATTCCCACATTAATGAGACCCTGCTGCTGTGCAATTTAGTATAAATTATTAAAGCCACAAACATACAGGGGGAGGGGCAGATCTAACAGTACCAGCGAGGATATTTATATGGTTTACTCACAATATAACAAATAGAACGTGGCAGTGAATAAACCGAGAAGGTTCAACAGGCGAAAGCCACTTTCTCACGAAAGGTAATTACAACCACATGGAGGAAAAAGATGGGAAAGGACAAAGCTACCAATACAGGGAGGGAGGGGAAAGCGGAGAACAACTGAGACAGGGTCAGAAAACAATGGGATTTTACTAACTGGGGATTGAAGGAGTTGGGAGGGGTATAGCACACTGAAATCACATGAGAGCATGGTGGGAAATCACTGGGAGCTTTGTCGTATGATTTCCCGTATGGTAAAACGATTGCGTTGCATTGGACATTGACCTAAGGCTATTGCACAATGGCTAATAGGGGGAAGATAACAGAACTGCTGACAACCTTAGATGACAGCTATAATGTAGACTAAAGAGCTCATTAACATCAGTTTAAATGCTTAAACTTCTAATTAATGAGACACTGCTGCTGTGCAATTTAGAATAAATTATTAAAGCCACACCCATACAGGGGGAGGGACAGATCTAACAATACCAGCGAGGATATTTATATGGATAACAACATTGTAATCCCTCCCCCTTTTTTTTGCTGGGTAGATGCAAGAAAACAGAAACAAAACACTGATTATGGTGGCAAAACATGGGTGGCTGGGAAGACAGAGTAGCGGCGTCTCTAGGGGAACCTATGTTATTAAGGGGACCAGAAGAGGGGTGCCCCTCTGGGAGGACAATACGTCAGATGGTACGATGACACCATCCTGGAGAGATCCGGACCTATTTCCAAGGGTGGCCATAGCACTTACTGTGGGGCAAAGTACAGCCCAGGTTCCACTTCCCTGACACGACTGTGTGAGCCCACTGCTAACCCGAGAGGGAGGGAGTGTTAGTGTAAATAGGGACTTTAAGCAAAGACAACGCGGACGGCGACGGGAACGCCACAAGATCAGGGAAAGGCCAAAAGGTCCACTGCGCATGACTGGCGGGAAACAAGTTGACGTTCTGCGTTCGGGCCCGACGTGAGTGAAGCTCGTTTCGCGTTGTCTGAAAACGTGTTTTTGCTTTCGTTTCCTCTGCTGTGTCAACGCTAAATAACCCGTGTTACTAATTTCGAGGAACTTTAATGCTTGTTTTCTCATGTCATGTGAGATATTTCATTTTAAAGAAACGTCGAGAAATCTGAAGCGAACTCAAGTCAGTCAGCGAACATGTGAGTACCGTGAAATATCTTTTTGAACGCTAATGTAAATAAAGACAACTTACATGAATTTCAATCGAAATTTTTCCTTTCGAGAAGTACTCAAATGTCAAATGGCTCATCATGGTGAAATTCTAACACAATTAAAAGGGTAGACACCATTAAAACTTGCGTAGCTGTTTCGATTTTCGGTCGTAAGATCAGTGGTTTACTTAGATCTTTATCAGTCGGCACACTGATTTGTCGCGCCAGTCTGATTAATAAACATCTGCTGATAATAAGTTCGTTTACTTCATTGTACAACTCAGCGAGAAGGGGCAAGTTGCGTTTGTGGAAGCGAAATTCGGACCGGCACTGGTCGTCTTCAAACCATCGAAGTTAAAATCAGGAAAGGAATCATAAGGTTGGTCGAGATCATTCGACCGGTTTAAATCGTACAAGAGTAGAAGTTCGTGATCGTTTAACACACCTTCATCGTGGATTATCAAGAGCTGATTGCGAACTTCTTTCAATGAGGTGATCCTAGTTCATCTTGATAAACAGAGGACGAATATCGATAATGTCAATAAGCTTGACAGTGCGGAAACCGCGGTTTCCGACGGTGCTGCTTAAGTGTCATTGTCTGAGAAAGTGTTCCAGAGGCCAAAAGTTGTGGTCAACCGATTTGGATGAAACTTGGCACAGAAGTTGGGTGCAATGAGATATTTCAAAAGCCAATTTGGCTCACTTCTCTGACTTTTAGTTTTGGAGTTTCAGGGGGGGGGGGGGTCTCATTTTTTGCCCTTTGAGCACCAAAAACCCGGCCTTCCAGGGGACATTTTGAAAGTGCCACAAAACCCAATTGGTAAACTGTGCTTCCAAATGAATTTGACCATGAACTCTACTATAACAGAGCTTTCATTTCATAAATGTAACTTTGTCCTCGAGGTATTGGACAGAGAGGAGCCTTGGGCTAGAGTTTGGCAAAAATTGATGTCAAAATTACAACCCAAAATTGCCACTTTTCAAAAAATCACTGTATCTACCTGCCTTCTTGCATAACTTCTGTACCTATACCATTATTTACTTTAGTGACCCAGTTATCAAAATCAGTTAAGAAAAATTTGGCTTTTCAAAGTTTGTTGAATTTTTGCCACAAACACTCCATGCCCCTCTAAGGCCATTCAAAATGGAGTTTTGAGCATAATTCATGCCATAAACAAACCAAATTGCTGACATGAAACCCTTATTCTGTATTTGGTGAGTGAAAATGAATTGTTAAAGCCAAATCAGTTTCATTGTTCAGAAATACTGTGATTCTTACCTTACAATTGCTCTTAAAAGACCAACATTTATCCTACAACAAAATGCGCAAGTTAACAACATACCCTGTCTAACGTAAGCAATTCAGGATTGAGGGGTGTAACAAGTTCACTAGCAGGTGTTCCCTCTCCACCCACTACCCCCGACCTCCCCCCCCCCCCCCCACCTTGTCACACACACGTAGAAAACCAGAAATCTACTTTCTAGGGAAACGTTTGAGTAAAGAAAGTGTTAGGTGAGTAATGCACTAGCATCACTAGGGAAGAGATGAAATTCCTTGAGCGCCCGCAAGTAAAAAAAATCAACAACAACCAAATGTATTTTGCTCGATAAAGAACATCCAGTAACATGGGGTTGTAAGCTGTTTTTCTATGAACTGAAACTTCAAAGGGCTTGCCTAAAAAAGTGGGTGTCCTGTGGTATGTTATAATGCCAGATTAGACTCGAGCATCGATCATCCATTAAAAAATCTCTATCTATTACCTTTGCTTCATAAAGCGTAGTAAGTAGAAACCTATGCTCTGGGCACACGCTCATCCTTACAACATCCACCTGGTCAATTGCTTTTCCGGAACGATTGAGAATCAGTTCCCATTCAAGGACACACGTGGATTCAGTGCCTATGTGTTAGCACGCAGTCTAATTAGTTTAAATCTTCTAAGGAAATCCGATAACACAAACTTATTCGGTAGATTTTGAGACAATATTAGGACTTCATAACGATGCGAAGCAGAGAGTCTATATGCGGGAAAACATTCTCTACCATGGTGTTATTATGAAGTCGCAATACCGTCTCAAAATCGAATGTATTTCTTATCGCGATTCGTGTATTTTTGCAGAAAACAAAAAATGTTTAATCAATTAATCGAGCTTCAGAATACAACGATAAATCTGAGATAGGTTTCAAACTGGGTATAAGATTCCTAAAATTATGCCACCTCCATTTACATACTAAAATAACTAATTTTAAGTAATTAAAAAATGTATCCACATAATTTTTGTAACCAAGAATTTTATCCGTGAATCAAGGCAATTTCTCGCTTAAAATGTCAACTTCATCGAAGAGCTTCGATGTAGCATGTTTGCAAAGATTTTTCTTCGACGAAACCAGCAAATATAGGAAAACGGTAGAGTTTCAAGCTCGAATTGTGATTGCGTGATAAGCGCCTGCACAGGTAAAGCTGAATGTAAACAAACAGAGCGAGCAGACGAAAAGCAGCCTTAAAGTTATTCTTATCGCTGTTTTTGGTTCACGAGATTGCTGCGATAAAATAACTGTACTTTTACCTTTCAAAGTTAGGATTTTAGTCAACCCTTTTGCCCTTTCTATGAACAATTTGTTGAATGTTAGTATCTCTTCGCAAGAACCAAGTAAATTACCTCGGGAAATCTTCGTCACAAACAAACAATTTGAGACGACAAAATCGTAAAATATCGTGGTCTCTGTCAATAAAAAGAGTCCACTGGATCGCGATAAAAGCCATTTGTGCGCGTGCATGATCCCTAACTGATAGTTTGAATCACCTGTAGCTTTGGTATGACTAGGTCTTCCTCTTACCCCGGACGCACCTGACCCCTTGTACTTTTCCTTCAACCATTCAGTCATGTCTATCTCGCAGGACAACAAAAGAACCATTCCTGTTTCGTGCGCAGCCCATGATGTGGCACCGCACTGATCACTTACCCCTCCAAAGGAACAAAGTGCCATCGTGAAATTACCCTCGAATTCCTTACACCTGACAAAACATACCCGCGAAACCGAAAAAGAATGGGAACTCGGTCCAGTCCCCACTCTCTCCTATGTTCAAAATGGCGGGCCAGTTGATACATCGTCTCAATGCAAGGCCTCGTTTGGTTATTGTATTTGCAACAAAAGCTTTTCGTTTTACTTTCTAGCTCTCCTAACTGTGCATTCCTTCTTGACGGATGGTTTCATTTGCTCCGCTCTAAAGGACTCTGAAATAACGGGTCACATCGGCACTGCTATAAACAGCAGCTTACATGTTTGTAATATATCCATGCATGCATGGTCATGCTCCTTTACTGGTGGGTATTTACAAGAATTATGCAGGCTGTTAACAGACATAAATTATATGCTAACGAACGTTTTTGTTAAGCTAACTTTATCTTGTAATCATAAAAAATCAGGCCTGACAAAATATGGAGATTTTCCATGCTTGGAGAAACGGAAAAGAATTATGACTTGAAAGACCTTGAAACTGAATATAAATCAGTGAAAAATTCAAACATCGTTCAAAAAGATCGTTATATCTAGGTAAGGCCTTCATCATTTGTACTGTTTGATGGGTACTAAGTTTTGAAAGAAAACATTAACCCTTGTTTTGCTAAAACTGGGTGTCTGTTGTGCTAATCAAAGGCCTTTTAGGAGCAATTGTAAGGTAAGAATCACAGTATTTCTGAACAATGAAACTGATTTGGCTTTAACAATTCATTTTCACTCACCAAATACAGAATAAGGGTTTCATGTCAGCAATTTGGTTTGTTTATGGCATGAATTATGCTCAAAACTCCATTTTGAATGGCCTTAGAGGGGCATGGAGTGTTTGTGGCAAAAATTCAACAAACTTTGAAAAGCCAAATTTTTCTTAACTGATTTTGATAACTGGGTCACTAAAGTAAATAATGGTATAGGTACAGAAGTTATGCAAGAAGGCAGGTAGATACAGTGATTTTTTGAAAAGTGGCAATTTTGGGTTGTAATTTTGACATCAATTTTTGCCAAACTCTAGCCCAAGGCTCCTCTCTGTCCAATACCTCGAGGACAAAGTTACATTTATGAAATGAAAGCTCTGTTATAGTAGAGTTCATGGTCAAATTCATTTGGAAGCACAGTTTACCAATTGGGTTTTGTGGCACTTTCAAAATGTCCCCTGGAAGGCCGGGTTTTTGGTGCTCAAAGGGCAAAAAATGAGACCCCCCCCCCTGAAACTCCAAAACTAAAAGTCAGAGAAGTGAGCCAAATTGGCTTTTGAAATATCTCATTGCACCCAACTTCTGTGCCAAGTTTCATCCAAATCGGTTGACCACAACTTTTGGCCCCTGGAACACTTTCTCAGACAATGACACTTAATGTTTGGGAATTCTCGACATAACGGCGCTCTCTCCCCAGCCCTCTCACAGGTTTCGGCGTTCCCGTCGCCGTCCGCGTCCCCGCTGCTTAAAGTCCCTAATAACACTCCTGTACGTTTCGAATTCGTCTTTAATTCTAACGATTCACTTAAAGCCAAAATAACAAATACAGAAATTAATAAATACGAACTTAAACTTAAATAAAACTGAAAATACAACAATACGAAAAACAGCAAAAAATAGAAAGGAAAAACGAGATTACTTACAAGATCTGTACGGCACTCCGGAACTGACAACGACCGAATACAACTAAAAAACTACAACGCTTTTAAACGGAATTTTGAACTGACAGAATAACCTTAACGAGGCTACGTAATAAACAATAGACGATTACATAACACGACGTGAAAAAAACTAATTTGCATTTAAAACTGCATAAAAAAGGTACGCAAAAAATTAACCTTTAACAGCAAAGACAAAACAAAATAGAAAAGGCGACCAAAAACGGAAATTTTAACTCTTGTGGCTACAGTTAGTATCATAAGTGGCGTAAGTAATAAGTTTTTTGTAAGTAGTGTAAGTAACTACATTAATATTGTATTGTAAGCAGTGTAAGTAACAATTAATTAAAAAATAAATAAATAAATAAATAAATAAAAAAAAGAGGGGGAGGGGGTGAACACAATCACCCCACAGGAAAGAAAAGCAAAGCAGACCTCCATAGTGGCAGGAGGTCTGCCACCCACAGTGAGATACAAGAAGCATGGTTCTCAATGAATAATATTAACCAGATTCACAAAGTTATAAATCAATAGATATTGGAATTAACTTAAATGATTGACTCTTTCAGCCCAGTGGTGTAAGCAGCATTGAAATTAATGTCAGTATTGCTGCTTGGTAGTCAGTAACTAACTGTGATTTGTTGATTCGTTGCGTGACAGCGCCAGTTTCCGTAGACTCAAATTTCGTGCTAAATATTCCCACATTAACTGGTAATGTTTAAGGGTAAAGGTTAATTTCAAAACGTATATTTTATTACATTATTCTGAGGTGGAGCACAAATACAAGCGGTCCATTTGCAGTCGTGTACTCGTTTATCGTCAGCGTAAAGGCCCGTTTACACAGGCGATTTTTGTCGCGGCACCTCGATGCAATTTTTGTCGCGCTACAGTTGCAACTTCAAAATCGCACAGTGCGATTTGTCGCCGCGATATCGCAGGGGTTTCGAACATGTTTGAAACTTAAGCTTGGTGCAACTTTAACGCGACAAAAATTGCATCGAGTTGCCGCGACAAAAATCGCCTGTGGAAACGGGCCTTAAACAAACTCCGTGCGACTGATTCGAGTATTTCCCTTAATGAATGAAGTAGACAGCATTTACACAATTTGCCGTTCCTTTGTTCAGGCACACTCTAATGGATCTTTTTCCACCGATTTCAAACAATATTTGACCGGATAAAGACTGAGCTACATGCATCTGTCACAACTGGAACTAATCAACAAATGCAATCAAAATATAGCTGTTCCCACAATTAACATTCCAAAGCCAAGACGATCCAAAGTCGTGTTCGTTAACATATAAAAAAATAGGTGCTCGATGAGCACATGAATCCACGGCCGTAGGTAAGTTACCCTACGAGCAGGCTCACGTTGGAGCACAATCGCGCGCGGCGTAGCCGCAAGCACGAAATCGAGCGGCGAAGCCGCGAGAGAGACGAGAAAGTGAGCCTGCCTACCCCGGAAACCGCAGAAAAATTTCACCGGAAGTATGAACTTTGGCAGCTCAGATTTCTCGGAATTTCATAAAATCATGCAGGCGCGATATACGTTGCTGACAAAGTTTTGCCGAAGAAAAACCGTCAATGTTTATGTCTAGCAAGGACACACACTTGATTCCAAGTGATCTTGCTTTGGCAGTCTGGTCTTTGATGATGCTGGTAGACGGGCAAACGCCTCCGATCCGTGCTGTTTCCTTGCCCGCTTGCAATCACATACATTTGTAATATTTAATTCTACCCATATGCAGTCGGTAACTCGACAAGTACGTCTTGATTCATTAACATACTTTCAACTGCTATTTTCTGCTCCCTCTTTAGTTTGAAATTTAACCAGAATTAGACTGGAACTTTGTTAGAACATCAGTAATACGCGCACTCAACTCTTCCTTTGACTCCAAATGTGGATGACTTATTTTTTTACCCTGAGAACGTGCGGTAAATACCGTAAATTACCGACTCCATGAGGATCTAATCGCTCCTCATCAAAAATGATAGATTGACAGTTTTCTCGCCTTTCCCGCTTTTCGGCCAATGGTATTTCACTTTGCTCAGGCGAAGCAGAAATGAAAAAAATACAGAGATCAAGGCTAATCTCGTTCCCAGAGCCCACGTGTCTTTTGGTCAGCGCCAAGACACGGAGCTTTGGAATAATCAATTTCCAGACTCCAAGATGTTACGAGTTCCGGTTTCACGGCGCATGCGTGCCTTGGTTTAAAACATGGCAATCTCATTCCCAGAGCCCACATGTCTTTCGGTTGGCGCTGACCAAAACATACGTGGGCTCTGGGAACGAGATAGCCATGTTTTAAATCAAGGCGCGCATGCGCTGTGAAACCGGAACTCCTGAAATCTTGGAGTCTGGAATTGATTATTCCAGAGCTCCGTGTCTTGGCGCTGACCAGAAGTCACGTGGGCTCTGGGAACGACATCAGATCAAGGCAGGCTTACTTTCTTGGCGCCTCTTCAGCACACTCCTTCCCGCCGAATTGCTCTTCGCCGCTCAACTCGTGACTCAACTGAAGTGAGCCTGCTCGCAGTTTATAGGTAAGTGGATTAGGAATCTCTGCAGGGCCTGGGTTTAATTCAATGTCTCCAGATAACAAAAGCTTCTCTTCTGACAAGAGGTAGTTCTTATTATCAAACTGAACTCGCTAGCCGGACAAAAATTCTGGATAACATTTATAATTCCTACCAGAAGACCAACACTTTTCTTGTTCAAATTTTGTTTAAAAAAATCGAGTAAAAAAGGACTCTTCTTCATGAGCAAGCCTGACAATCCATAGTTCATCCCTTGAAATAACTCGAAAGGGCTGAATAATCCTTCGAATGGGATTCGAGTTTCCTTGAGAGGAATGAATTACCGCGAACAGTGAATTCGTGATTTCTGTGCCATTTGAGTCGCCCAGTGATGTAACCGGCCTGATTGCAGATTCTGCTCTACATTGCGAAATATTATTTTAAAATTTGAGTGCATGGCATTAATGTCCTCTGCATCACAAGCAACATTAGGAACCTTTATACGATGCAAGGACGGGAAGGCCAAGACGGGAACGGCAGTGGACGCGGGAAACTTTCGCGTGCTGTGTCGCCAATTTTCGTATAGGACGGCGTCGTCAATAACTCTAGCTTCATAAAAGCTTTTCATAAAGCCATATAAAAACAATGACATCCCTTTGAGATAGTATGGAAATGTTATCCAGTTAAGCTTAAACGATGGTAAACAGACGACACGGAACTTATTTTTGTTCATATATGTAAAGCAAACCTTCCTGATCTGTCGGTATTTAATATTAGGGGTATCGAATGGTCTTTGCGAGCATTTGCGAGCATGCGAGCAGTGCGTTTATTTTTGCCAGCACGAGCAGTGATCATATCTGCCTTGCGAGCAGCGAGCACATCAGAAAATGCCCGATGACGAGCGGCGAGCACTTAAATTTAAACTTTTAAGTTTTAAGTTAAAAATTTAACACACGCAACCGATAATAACTGTATTGCCAAAACCTATTTTCACTTTTTCAGTTCCACTCAAATCGTTTCAATTTCTATGCTCAATTTAAATCCCAGACAGTTATTTTTCTTTAGTTTGGGATTAATTTGGCAGCAAAACTATAAAGAATTCCGCAATGAATATTTTAGCGACAGTGGACGCAGTAGCGACTAACATTATTGCAAAAATTGCGGTCGCAAAAAGACGTTATTTGAAACATTTTCAATCCAAAGCAAAACTAAAACAAAATGTGAATAAATACGTAGGATGTTTCTCGAGTCACAATTTGCTTGTTTTGCAGATATCTTATAATATTTCGCTTTTTGGAGCGTTTATAAGGCAGGTCGGGTTACCCTGGCCCTAAAGGGAGCCCTAGCCCTGGGCTACCCCAGAGCCATGGTAACCCTACCTGCCTTATGAACACGTGTCTGAAAAGAAAAATGAGAAATGTGGGAGAGCTAGGGTAACCCTCTTGCTAGGGTAACCATAGCACGTGAGGTAGGAGGTAGGGTTACCCTAGCACTAGGATTACCCTACTTCCTGACGTTGTGAACACACCACGAGAGGAAGTTACAAGCTCCCAGACTCTGCGGAGTTGTTATATAAAAATATGTTTTTTGGTTACATAATTCTTAGGAAATGTACACAACGTGGCATTTAGTCTACCAAGCATTTCGAGCTTCGGTCTCGATGATCGGCAAACCGTGTTTCCCACTGATTGACTGAAAAAGATTTAACGCAATGAAGCTTCATTTGGAGGCTTCCATGATCTAATCAATTGCAGCCATACAGCTCTGACAGGCTCTGAAGTTCAAATAGTAATAGTAATATTCTTCGTGTCATCATGACTCTAGATTACTTTCTTCCCTTTGCGGGTGCCTTTCACGAATAATTCTTACGCCAGTCAGTTTCAATAAAACAAGGAAACATGATTCCAGAAACATTCATGTAGCGCGTGCATGTTTCCCCAACTTTTCTTAGTGTTGCCATACGGGAAACATTGTTTCCAGTGTGAATTTTTGTTTGCAAGATGCAAATTATGCTTCTGCCTACACAGCAGAGAATTTTAACAAAACTCCGAGCATGCAAGCAGTTGCAAAAATTTTGCGAGCACGAGCAAGCGAGCAAACATCTAATTTTTGCGAGCATTTTTATATTAAATGGGACCATTCGATACCCCTAGTATTGAAAGAATCCAGAATTTCCGTATAAACAATTTATGTCAACGATCTTTGTATTGTGCTGGTTCAGATAGCTTTTTGTCAGCAGAGCGTTTTAAAATCGATCCTGCCTGTAGCTGAAACAAATATTTATAATAAAACAAACATTACGTTGAGTTCCGGGTTGTATGAAAACATGAAATAAACATCAATTGGCAAATGTGCATTTTATTTGCTCGATAGCTGCTTTGAAGGTACGTAACAATCGTATTTCCAATCGAAACCTTTCGGAAACCACTCAAAATCATGCAAGATCATTCGAGAACAATGTTTTGGCGCATTCGCAAGAATAGAAAACTTTGTCTACTCACCAATTCGCGTCACTTCGAAGATCGTGGGAAAACGAGTCTGCAATGTCATACGCACGGTCAGCAGTTAGAGATCGTAGTCATTGATAATGCTTCGTAACGCTGTACTTCTCCTAGTAAATTCGCATTTTTTTCCTCCGTTTTGACAAGCAACTCCCTCTTACGAACATTGACAGGTTTGACTAACCAAAAGTCTCCCGACAAATCAATCGTGACTAATCTTCACTTATTTTGTTCCTCTCAATCGTACAGTGGGTCATTCGGGCATTAATCGGTAAACAATCTTCGCATATCCGAAGTTTGATTAAGTACGAATATTTTTTTGCTGCACGTTTTTGGTTAACAGACACGCTCGATGACATAAGTAGTATAGGACTTGGCGGTACGAGCGCATTATGCAAAGAAACGGCCTACCCATTCCTCTGATTTTACCTGCTCTTTCAAATGTTTTACCACTCCCAAAATCTTTTTAAAAGCGGGTTTGCTTTCTGGCATTAATGTTTCTGTTGTTTTTTGAATAACATCTATTGCCATCCCAATGCCCGCTAAATTACCGCCTTTTTGACTTTTAACAAAACGAGTTTTAACATGAGGACTTGTATCACAAATGCTCTTCATCATCGTTCTACCATTTTTGGTTTTGACGAATTGAACATCTTTATTACCAGTCAATTTTTTATGCTTGTTACAATATGTTTTTTCCATATATGTAAATTATATTATTTCTCATATCTCTTCTCAAACTCTTCTTTATTCTCTTTATGCTTCATTGTGAGTTTATGTTTGACTATATATGCTAACAAATAATATTCTAAACAATACGGACAAAACCAACGTACAACTTCCATATATTATCATATCCAAAAATATTCCTTATACATCTCTTCATGTTTGACCATATCAACAACATTTAAAAATAATTATCTAAAAGTAATATATAATGAAAACTCCCCATTATTTTTGTAAAAGCTGCCAATTATTAATTCCAATCATATTAAAAGAAGTTCATGAGAATACGGAATATCATAAGACACGTCTTGAGAAATCTGTGAAACAAGGAATAATCAAATTTGATATAAAACAAATAGAAGAAATACTGTCCCTTAGCAGCACTTATTGATTCTTGCAATGAAACCACATTTTTTTTCCATCTTTACCTCTTACATAACCTTCACAATCGTCTTCCATCACCACCAGCCCTTGTTCGTTTTGGGGGATTCCAGAAAGATTTACTGAAAAAACCGGTTTTTGCATTAAAAGCATCTTTGGCTATCTTTCCAGAATAATAATCTTTGAACATTTGCTTTGTTTGAGGAAATAGTGCTTCGCTTAATTTTTGACCAGCTTTTACAGTTTTTGTTATTGGATCAATTGCATCACCAATACCTTGACCTATTGTATTTGATTTCACAAATTTGGTTTTAGTTATTCCACATTCAGCACAAGTACATTTTAACATCGTTCTTCCATTTTTAGCCTTCACATAGCGCTCACTACCTGGAACACATTCAGTTACTTTTTTCTGTTTTACACAATAAGACTTCATATATATATAAATTATATTATTTCTCATATCTCTTCTCAAAATCTTCTTTATTCTCTTGCTTCATTGTGAGTTTATGTTCAACTATATATGCTAACAAATAATATTCTTGCGCGCAAGAAACATATTCAGTCGTTTTTCACCAAAGGATGACTTAACAAAGCGTCTCGCCATTTGTATTTGTTGTTATGATGATTAATTGTTTTGAAATGCTTTTTGATATCTTTGTAAAAATATTGTTGTCGGCAAAATATGCAAAACCAAATCGAGTAATGATGTTGTGTATTCATATAATATTGTTATATATTTTATCTACATAATAAGCGTTTGAGTTTTCTCCAAAATGACTCTTTTTATCAGGGTATTTTTCTAATCTATAAGAATATAATTCATAATTTTTGAGTAATTTACCAATAATTGGCTCAATCTTGAAACTAACTGTATTCTCCATAATATCAAAATATATAAAAAATGAAATCTAAACCTATGATATATGAGTTCACAAATTTCAAGTCAATCAAGCCAAAGTACATGGGAAACTAATTCTCAAACATCAGAAAGCTCGCAAAAATTCAGTTTCAAGTTTAAGCAGAGAAAGCAGTACATGAGATTCTCAATCTTCAGGTAAGGAATGGTCACCAGATTCTTCGCAATCAACAGATTCTGGTGGTTAAATTTATTGTAATGTAATAGTAATGAACTGCAATACAGAAATATACAATGAAATGATTACAATGGAATATATAGATTGCCCATTCTGTGATGAACAGTTACAACAACCATCAACGATATACCTTCCATGCTGCGAAAAAGAGACATGATAAATAACAAAGGCAAAAATGTATGCCGTAATTGTGGTACAGTTAACAGTTATGGTATAGCTAGCGAATACGTTGATCTTCATGAAAACAAGTACAAGATTGTAAAGAAATCAGTTTACCAAAGAAAATATCATTTAGAAAATGTAATAAATGATATATGCAGTAAATACAAATTACAAATATCAGTCTGTGATTTAACCAAAATATATAAGATTTTCAAAGAAATAGACAAGATACTTCCACAAATTAATGGTAATCGCAAACGTATGATTAAAATTAATTTTATTTTGAAACAAGTATTCGAAATGTTAAATATACCATGTAACAATATACCCATAACTAAG
Source organism: Orbicella faveolata (assembly GCF_042242905.1). Classification (NCBI taxonomy): domain Eukaryota; kingdom Metazoa; phylum Cnidaria; class Anthozoa; order Scleractinia; family Merulinidae; genus Orbicella; species Orbicella faveolata. Next base: position 9,002,316 of record NW_028301542.1, read on the forward strand.
TCTAAAAAGACAATATATATTTATGAGCAATATTGGAAAAAATACGAGATCTTACTCAGTTTTAAACAATTTGTTGTATTTATCTTCAAATTTGTCGTATAATGGACACATGTCTATTATAATATCATCGACAACTTTGATGAAGTCTAAAAATTGTTTATCATTGAATTCTAATCCTCTGAGAA